>NC_092092.1:13354189-13369189 GCF_045679555.1 Salvelinus alpinus
ACTAACATCTGTGTCTCACACACACACCAGATGCACTCGGTATGTTTGTTTTCCGCTCACGCTTGCATGTTCCGCCATATCCATCCCTCAACTCTGCTATATGTGACCGGATTCTGTCCATAAATACACACATGACGATTCACAAAAAAATCTCTCTTTCCAAACAGAAACAAGACTATAGAAACACCATCCCACCATGACGTTTTTACACCAACATTGAGGGGGCCAGTAAGGACTAAGTTCTGTCGATCTCTCACTAAAAGGCTGAGGGAGATGGAGCCTCTCCTGAGCATCGAGGACTCCATGGACCAGAAGTGGGCCCCTGTCAGCTCAGTGCTCTATGAGGCAACGGCCCACTCCATATGATAAGAGCGTCTGCTAAATGACTAAAATGTAAATGTAAATGTAACTTGGATACAATCACAACATTACTGGACAATATGCACAAAGTGCACATGGCTACTCTCAACAACCCCACATCTGCTACCCTCCGCAAGCAATGGTGAGTGCCAACAACCTTGCATTCTCGGCAGAACAAATGGTGGACGAACAAGGCACAGGAAATCCAAATTTACACGGACAAAAATGACATGCACAACTTCTACAACTCAGTTAAATCTAGCTATGGCTCTAGAAGCTGCTCCGCCACCCCTTTGAAAACAGCTGACGGTCTTACTCTTGAAGGACCAAAAACAGATTCTGTCAAGATGGGCTGACCACTTTGAAGCCCTACTCAACCAGTGCTCTCCAACAGACCACTCCATCTTGGAAGAACTGCCTGTCCATCCACCCCTCCAAGACCTCAACCATCCGTCAAACTTTCAAGAGGTGTTATAAGCTATCGCTTCCCTCAAGAACAAACTTCTGGCACTGACAGTATCCCGGCAGAACTACTTCAGCAGGGAGGATACTTCTGCACCAGAACGCTCCACCAGTATATCAATGAGATTGGAGACCGGGAGATCGCACACCAACAATGGTGAGATCTAAACATTTTCACCATCTATAAGAACAAGGGTGACAAGTTCATCTGCAGCAACAGATGGGGGATATATCCCTTCCGGCTGTTGCCGTCAAGGTCCTGGCCAAGGTTATGCTACACAGGCTGGTGGATAAAATCATAGAGCAACTCCTGCCAGAGTCACAGTGCAGCTACAGTCCTGACCCTACAGTTCTGACCCTACAGTCCTGACTCTACAGACCCTACAGTCCTGACTCTACAGGCCCTACAGTCCTGACCCTACAATCCTGACTCTAAAGACCCTACATTCCTGACCCTACAGTTCTGACCGAACAGTCCTGACCCTACAGTCCTGACTCTACAGACCCTCCAGTCCTGACCCTACAGTCCTGATCCTACAGACCCTACAGTCCTGACCCTACAGTCCTGATCCCACAGACCCTACAGTCCTGACTCTACAGTCCTGACCCTACAGACCCTACAGACCCTACAGTCCTGACCCTACAGTCCTGAATCTACAGACCCTACAGTCCTGACCCTACAGTCCTGATCCTACAGACCCTACAGTCCTGACGCTACAGACCCTACAGTCCTGACCCTACAGTCCTGACTCTACAGACCATACAGTCCTGACCCTACAGTCCTGACCCTACAGTCCTGACTCTACAGACCCTACAGTCCTGGCCCTACAGTCCTGACTCTACAGACCCAACAGTCCTGACCCTACAGTGCTGACCATACAGTCCTGAATCTACAGACCCTACAGTCCTGATCCTACAGACCCTACAGTCCTGATCCTGACCCTACAGTCCTGACTCTACAGACCCGACAGTCCTGACCCTACAGTCCTGACCCTACAGTCCTGACCCTACAGTCCTGACCCTACAGACCCTACAGTCCCGAATCTACAGACCCTACAGTCCTGACCCTACAGTCCTGACCCTACAGACCCTACAGTCCTGGCCCTACAGACCTGACCCTACAGACCCTACAGTCCTGACCCTACAGTCCTGACCCTACAGACCCTACAGTCCTGACCCTACAGTCCTGACTCTACAGACCCTACAGTCCTGACTCTACAGACCCTACAGTCCTGACCCTACAGTCCTGACCCTACAGACCCTACAGTCCTGACCCTACAGTCCTGACTCTACAGACCCTACAGTCCTGACTCTACAGACCCTACAGTCCTGACCCTACAGTCCTGACCCTACAGTCCTGAATCTACAGACCCTACAGTCCTGACCCTACAGTCCTGATCCTACAGACCCTACAGTTCTGACCCTACAGTCCTGACCCTACAGTCCTGACTCTACAGACCCTACAGTCCTGACCCTACAGTCCTGACCCTACAGTCCTGAATCTACAGACCCTACAGTCCTGACCCTACAGTCCTGACTCTACAGACCCTTCAGTCCTGACCCTACAGTCCTGACCCTACAGTCCTGAATCTACAGACCCTACAGTCCTGACCCTATAGTCCTGATCCTACAGACCCTACAGTCCTGACTCTACAGACCCTCCAGTCCTGACCCTACAGTCCTGAGCCTACAGACCCTACAGTCCTGACCGTACAGTCCTGACTCTACAGTCCTGACCCTACAGTCCTGACCCTACAGTCCTGATCCTACAGACCCTACAGTCCTGACCCTACAGACCCTACAGTCCTGACTCTACAGTCCTGATCCTACAGACCCACAGTCCTGACCATACAGACCCTACAGTCCTGACCCTACAGTCCTGACCCTACAGTCCTGACCCTACAGTCCTGACCCTACAGACCCTACAGTCCTGACCCTACAGTCCTGACCCTACAGTCCTGACTCTACAGACCCTACAGTCCTGACCCTACAGTCCTGACCCTACAGTCCTGACCCTACAGACCCTACAGTCCTGACTCTACAGTCCTGATCCTACAGACCCACAGTCCTGACCATACAGACCCTACAGTCCTGACCCCACAGTCCTGACCCTACAGTCCTGACTCTACAGACCCTACAGTCCTGACCCTACAGACCCTACAGTCCTGACCCTACAGTCCTGACCCTACAGTCCTGACCTAACAGTCCTGACCTAACAGTCCTGACTCTACAGTCCTGACCCTACAGTCCTGACCCTACAGTCCTGACCCTACAGTCCTGACCCTACAGCCTACAGTCCTGACTCTACAATCGCCACATTAAGCAGCTTGAGCCATTCCATATCGGATGCCTACAGCACATCCTGGGAATCACCCGTCATGACCGTGTGCCCTTGGAGACAGCTGTGCATAACCCCACCAACACAGACTACACAAGCACCACCTGTATAAAAGTTTGTGGATCTCGGATTGGACTCAACGTTTACTCAGAAGTGGAAGTCATCATCGGATACGATGGACTACCATGAGCAAGTAAGTAACTGTGCGTGTGTGTGTGTGTGTGTGTGTTTGTGTGCAGCCCGGAGAAATTCAACATCCGTCCAGGTAACATGGATGTTGGGAGATGACTTAAAAACCGTCCACTGGGGGAAACAGTGAGGGATTTTACCATTACGTTGACTTGCAGTTTGCAAGGGCATTGTGGACAGGGATGGCAGATGGGCGTAAGCCACAAGCTCCAGCTCCGAGAATCCCAGTACTAAGCACTTGGTGTCAGAGGTAGGCCCTAAGTCTGGAACCAACAGGATCCTGAACAGCTTCTTCACCCAAGCTTTAAGACTGCTATATAGCTAGTTAAATAGTTACCCAATAGCTACCCAGAGTATCTGCATTGACACTTTTGGCTCATCACATATGCTGCTGCTACTGTTTATTATCTATCCTGTTAGCTAGTCACTTTATTCCTACCTATATATACATATCTACCTTAATTACCCCTGCACATAGAATCAGTACTGGTACCCTGTGTGTATAGCCAAGTTATCATTGACTCTGTACTGGTACCCCGTGTATATAGCCAAGTTATCATTGACTCTGTACTGGTACCCTGTGTATATAGCCAAGTAATCATTGCCTCTGTACTGGTACCCTGTGTATATAGCCAAGTTATCATTGACTCTGTACTGGTACCCCGTGTATATAGCCAAGTTATCATTGACTCTGTACTGGTACCCTGTGTATATAGCCAAGTAATCATTGCCTCTGTACTGGTACCCTGTGTATATAGCCAAGTTATCATTGACTAAGTACTGGTACCCCGTGTATATAGCCAAGTTATCATTGACTCTGTACTGGTACCCTGTGTATATAGCCAAGTTATCATTGACTCTGTACTGGTACCCCGTGTATATAGCCAAGTTATCATTGACTCTGTACTGGTACCCTGTGTGTATAGCCAAGTTATCATTGACTCTGTACTGGTACCCTGTGTATATAGCCAAGTTATCATTGACTCTCTACTGGTACCCTGTGTATATAGCCAAGTTATCATTGACCCTGTACTGGTACCCTGTGTATATAGGCAAGTTATAATTGACTCTGTACTGGTACCCCGTGTATATCATTGACTCTGTACTGGTACCCCGTGTATTTAGCCAAGTTATCATTGACTCTGTACTGGTACCCCGTGTATATAGCCAAGTTATCATTGACTCTGTACTGGTACCCCGTGTATATAGCCAAGTTATCATTGACTCTGTACTGGTACCCCGTGTATATAGCCAAGTTATCAGTGACTCTGTACTGGTACCCTGTGTATATAGCCAAGTTATCATTGACTCTGTACTGGTACCCTGTGTATATAGCCAAGTTCTCATTGACTCTGTACTGGTACCCTGTGTATATAGCCAAGTAATCATTGCCTCTGTACTGGTACGCTGTGTATATAGCCATGTTATCATTGACTCTGTACTGGTACCCTGTGTATATAGCCAAGTTATCATTGACTCTGTACTGGTACCCTGTGTATGTAGCCAAGTTATCATTGACTCTGTACTGGTACCCCGTGTATATAGCCAAGTTATCATTGACTCTGTACCGGTACCCCGTGTATATAGCCAAGTTATCATTGACTCTGTACTGGTACCCCGTGTATATAGCCAAGTTATCATTGACTCTGTACTGGTACCCCGTGTATATAGCCAAGTTATCATTGACTCTGTACTGGTACCCTGTGTGTATAGCCAAGTTATCATTGACTCTGTACTGGTAACCTGTGTATATAGCCAAGTTATCATTGACTCTGTACTGGTACCCCGTGTGTATAGCCAAGTTATCATTGACTCTGTACTGGTACTTTGTGTATATAGCCAAGTTATCATTGACTCTCTACTGGTACCCTGTGTGTATAGCCAAGGTATCATTGACTCTGTACTGGTACCCTGTGTTTATAGCCAAGTTATCATTGACTCTGTACTGGTACCCTGTGTATATAGCCAAGTAATCATTGCCTCTGTACTGGTACCCTGTGTATATAGCCAAGTTATCATTGACTCTGTACTGGTACCCCGTGTGTATAGCCAAGTAATCATTGACTCTGTACTGGTACCCCGTGTGTATAGCCAAGTAATCATTGACTCTGTACTGGTACCCTGTGTATATAGCCAAGTTATCATTGACTCTGTACTGGTACCCCGTGTGTATAGCCAAGTAATCATTGACTCTGTACTGGTACCCCGTGTGTATAGCCAAGTAATCATTGCCTCTGTACTGGTACCCTGTGTGTATAGCCAAGTAATCATTGACTCTGTACTGGTACCCTGTGTGTATAGCCAAGTTATCATTGACTCTGTACTGGTACCCTGTGTGTATAGCCAAGTTATTGTTACTCTTTGTGTATTTATTGCTTGTTATTATTGTTCTATTATTTCTATTTTCTCTCTGCATTGTTGGGAAGGGCCTGTACGTAAGCATTTCACTGTTAGTATACACCTGTTGTTTACAAAGCATGTGACAAATAAAAAGAGATTTTTTTGTAAATATATATACCCTATCCCAAAACATAACCCTTACCTCAACCATTCGGAATTAATGGCTAAAATTAACCATACAGTTTTTTCTGTTGTAACCCTATTCCAACCCATTTGGAATTACAGTTTTCCCAATTGCTAACACACATTTGCCAAAACTCTCAGGTAGTCAAAACTCTAAACACAAAACAGATAGCCAATTTCCCCAAACATCTTGCAAAATAAACAGAGCAATCAAAATCATGTACTCCCTGCTCAGAATGAGACTCTGTATACAAATGAGACACACACACATCAAATGAATCTAACTTAGTGACAATCCAGATCACACTAATGTGACATATTCAAAACACTACTATTAGAAAATATTTCAGTGTAGAGAATAAGACTTTGTTGTTATTCTGTATATTGTTTGTGTGTACTCAAACAAGAAAGTAACACAAACGCAAACATTTTAGTTCTATATTTCAACATGACATGTCAAACAGCATACTGTAAGTACACAGTAAAAATGCAAACATACAGTAAATGTACAGTTGAAGTCGGAAGTTTACATACACTTAGGTTGGAGTCATTAAAACTTGTTTTTCAAACACTCCACAAATGTCTTGTTAATTAACAAACTACAGTTTTGTCGGTTAGGACATCTACTTTGTGCATGACACAGGTAATCTTCCCAACAACTATTTACAGACAGATTATTTAACTTATAATTCACTGTATCACAATTCCAGTGGGTCAGAAGTTTACATATACTAAGTTGACAGTGCCTTTTTAACAGCTTGGAAAATTCCAGAAAATGATGTAATGCCTTTAGAAGCTTCTGATAGGCTAACTGACATCATTTGAGTCAATTGGAGGTGTACCTGTGGATGTATTTCAAGACCTACCTTCAAACTCAGTGCCTCTTTGCTTGACATCATGTGAAAATCAAAAGAAATCAGCCAAGACCTCAGAAAAAGAATTGTAGACCTGCACAAGTCTGGTTTATCCTTGGGAGCCGTGATACGGCTCAGGAAGGAAGGAGGACCAAAACAACAGCAAAGGACCTTGTGAAGATGCTGGAGGAAACAGGTACAAAAGTATCTATATCCACAGTAAAATGAGTCCTATATCGACATAACCTGAAAGGCCGCTCAGCAAGGAAGAAGCCACTGCTCCAAAACTGCCATAAAAACGCCAGACTACAGTTTGCAACTGCATATGGGGACAAAGATTGTACTTTTTGGAGAAATGTCCTCTGGTCTGATGAAACAAAAATAGAACTGTTTGGCGGCCATAATGACCATGATTATGTTTTGAGGAAAAAGGGGGATGTTTGCAAGCCGAAGAACACCATCCCAGCCGTGAAGCACGGGGGTGGCAGTATCATGTTGTGGGGGTGCTTTGCTGCAGGAGGGCCTGGTGCACTTCACAAAATAGATGGCATCATGAGGCAGGAAAATTATGTGGATATATTGAAGCAACATCTCATGACATCAGTCAGGAAGTTAAAGCTTGGTCGCAAATGGGTCTTCCAAATGGACAATGACCCCAAGCATACTTCCAAAGTTGTGGCAAAATGGCTTAAGGACAACAAAGTCATGGTATTGGAGTGGCCATCACAAAGCCCTGACATCAATCCTATAGAAAATTTGTGGACAGAACTGAAAAAGCGTGTGCGAGCAAGGAGGCCTACAATCCTGACTCAGTTACACCAGCTCTGTCAGGAGGAATGGACCAAAATTCACCCAACTTATTGTGGGAAACTTGTGGAAGGCTACCCGAAACGTTTGACCCAAGTTAAACAATTTAAAGGCAATGCTACCATATACTAATTGAGTGTATGTAAATGTCTGACACACTGGGAATGTGATGAAAGAAATAAAAGCTGAAATAAGTCATTCTCTCTACTATTATTCTGACATTTCACATTCTTAAAATAAAGTGGTGATCCTAACTGACCTAAGACATTTAATTTTTACTAGGATTAAATGTCAGGAATTGTGAAAAACTGAGTTTAAATGTATTTGGCTAAGGTGTATGTAAACCTCCGACTTGAATTGTATTTTGCATTTGCAAAGGAAGAAAAATAAGCCTATTTGTACTACATGTTAGATCAATTGTACGGAATAGATAAAGAAACTGTCAAAATACAGTAAAAATCTAAATCATAAGTCAAGAAACAAATACTCAATTGTGAAAACAAAGTCAGTCATGTCTGTTGTTTTTGTTCGGCCACAGTTTTTCATCAACATCACAAACAATATTCTCCTTGGCCAGACAGCGGGGGAAATATCTTCTGGCATGACGCATCCACCCCTGACTGGACTCTGCTGGAATGTCACCACAGGCCTTTGCCTGGAGAAGGGCCATACGTTCATGGGGTTTGCGAACATACACCTTCCACCACCATGCTGAAAACAACTCCTCCATGGGGCTGAGAAATGGGGAATATGCTGGGAGATAGAGAATTGTAAACCTGGGATGGTCATGGAACCAGTTGCGTACCTGAGCAGCCCGATGGAAACTCACGTTGTCCCAAATTAGAACATACATTTGCTCTGGCTGAAACAGATTGTCATATAAGGTGTTTAAGGAGGACATTAAGGAGATGAGCAGTGTTTATGGTGTGGAATGGCGGTGGAGGACCCCATTGTGGCTCATAGCTGCACATATGGTGATATTTCCCCCTGTGCTGGCCAGGTACATCAATGATGGTGCATTGCCAATGATGTTCCTTGCTCTGCTCCTTGTCTTTGCTAAATTGAATCCAGCCTCATCTATGAATATGAGTTCCAGGGGGATGGGACTTGCATCCAACTTCATGATTCTCTGAAATGAGAGTAAATACTGTAATTGCTGTATTGTCAAGTTCACTGGCAACGTCAATGAGTCTCTAATGTTTCTAGAGTGTAACACCAGTACATTACTTACTATAAGAGCACAGTGAGAGACCCAAATGCAGACACAGGAGGCAGATGGTTGAGCTCCGATATTTATTATACCAAAAGGGGTAGGCAAAAGGCAGGTCAGGACAGGCGAGAATTCTTAAACCAGGTCCGAGTCCAAACAGTACCAGGGGATAGGGAGGCTCGAGGTCGGGACAGGCAGGGGTTCAGTGAACAGATCCGAGTCCAAACAGTACAAGGGGATAGGCAGGCTCGAGGTCAGAACAGGCAGAGTGGTCAGGCAGGCGGATTCGGCAGGCAAGGGTCAAAACCAGGAGGGCAAGGAAAAAACAGAGACTTTGAAAAACAGGAGCTAGGAGATACGCTGGTTGACTTGACAAAACAAGACGAACTGGCACGGAGAGACAGGAAACACAGGGATAAATACATTGGGGACAAATGTGGACAACAGGAGACACCTAGAGGTGGGTGGAGACAATCACAAAGACAGGTGAAACAGATCAGGGCGTGACAGTATCCCCCCCCCCCATCTTGGGACGGCACCTGGCGTCCTACCTGGGCGCATACCTGGCTGACCGGGATGTCGGCCGTGAAAGTCATCCTGGACCCGGCGATGAGGTCCGGGTCCAGGATGTCTCTAGTGGGAACCCAGCACCTCTCCTCCGGGCCGTAACCCTCCAAGTCAACCAGGTACTGGAAACCCCTGCCCCGTGGTCGAACACCCAGGAGGCGTTTCACCGTGTATGCCAGATGGCCATCGATGACCCGGGGGGGAGGGATGGGCCTGGAGACAGAAGACAAAGGGCTGTGAGACACGGGCTTAATCCTAGAAACATTGAAAGTTGGGTGGATACGAAGGGTATGGGGTAACACAAGACGGACAGCAGTGGAACTATGGACCCTATGGATGGGACAGGACCAATGAGATGGGGGGACAGTTTTCGGGACTCCACCCGAAGGGGCAGGTCCCGAGTGGAAAGTCATACGCTCTGGAGTCCGGCGGCCGTCCGCTTGTCAACGATACCTGGAGTTGGTCTTGAGAAGTGATCTTCTCCAGGTACGGCGACAGCGGCGGACAAACATCTGGGCCGAGGGTACGTTGACCTCCTGCTCTTGTTCTGGGAAGAGTGGAGGTTGATACCCCATGGAGCACTCAAAAGGGGAGAGTCCCATGGCTGAACAGGGACGGGTGTTCCGGACATACTCCACCCAGACCAGTTGTCGGCTCCAGATAGTGGGGTTGGTTGAGAGCACCCGGAGAGACTTAGCCTGGTCTCCCCACAGCAGAATCACAAAAAAGGGTGGATGGGTGATGGAAGTTAGGGGACTCCCAGTCTGGCTCACCAGAGTACTTGTACCCACTAAAGAAAAAGGTTTCTTAACTGGGCAAGTGGCTATATAATGTCCCGCCACTCCACAGTACAGACAACAGTTAGAATTCAGCCTTCCCCAACCGATAACCTAGCTCTTCGCAGTTGCATGGGCTCAGGAGTATCTAACTCACCCGTCGCCGATGATTCTCTGGGAACCTCGGGTGTTTTTGGCTCTTCTCGGAAATACCAACATCGGGGATTTCCGGATTCCTTCAGACGGGCGCCAGCAGACGAACGAGTGTTCCCGAGACCCAACCTCCTCTCACACCGGCGTTCTCGTAGGCGCCCATCAATCCTAATCGCCAGGGTGATGAGGGAATCGAGGTCCCGTGGTATTTCCCGAGCTGCGAGCTAGTCCTTTATTCCCTCCGACAGTCCGTGGAGAAAGGTGTCAAACAGAGCCTCCATATTCCAGGAACTCTCAGAGGCCAATGTGCGAAAAGCTACTGCGTAGTCTGCCAAACTACGGGAGTTCTGATGAACCTGCAGTAGTTTGAGCCGCCTCCCTCCCGGGCACCGGAGAATCGAAAACCTTCCTCACTTCCGCCATGAATTCCTCCAGGCTATGGCACACAGCAGATTGCTGCTCCCACACAGCCGTTGCCAAGGAGAGCGCCCTTCCGGACATTAACGTGATTAAATACGCTCTCTTCGATCGGTCTGATGGGAACAAAGAGAGCTGGAGTTCGAAAATGAGAGCGCACTGGGAAAGGAATGCCTGGCAGGTACCAGGATTACCTGTTTAACGCTCCGGAGGTGGTAAGCGGTAAGCGGGGTTCGAGGAACCAGGGTAGGTTGAACAAATCCACTAGTAGTAGAAAGGTTACTGGATGGTTGGGAGGTTTCAGAGGTGGCGGGCTGCCTATGAGCTGATTTGCTCCATTATAGCCTTGAACCCTTCGTTCCGTTAGGGAACGAAGCCCTTACAAAAGGTCCCGCAGTAGCTCCTCATGCCTCCCAATGGCGGCTCCCTGCAGGGAGACAGTGTGACGGAGCTGGTCCAAGTCTGCTGGGTCTGTCATGGCCAGGTCGTACTATAAGGGCACAAGGCGAGACCCAAATGCAGACACAGGAGGCAGATGGTCGAGCTCCGATATTTATTATACCAAAAAGGAGTAGGCAAAAGGCAGGTAGCTGGTTGACTTGGCAAAACAAGACGAACTGGCAAAGAGAGACAGGAAACACAGGGATAAATACACCGGGGACTAATGGGGAAAACAGGAGACACCTGGAGGTGGGAGGAGACAATCACAAAGACAGGTGAAACAGATCAGGGCGTGACACTTACTTGCACATATTTGTACCGTTCATCTTTCACTCTTTGGGAATTCCTTTAAAATTGGCCTCTGTACATTTGCTTCATCCTGAGATGTTTTTTCTTAAGGGATAATTGATAAATGCACTCTGATGTTAAAGAATATGGCAGGATTTTCAATAATCTGTTGTTGGATTTCCCGCAGTCTTATGGCATTTTTTTCAACTCCCATTTGCACAATGGCAGCTTCCTGTTCATTTGCAAATAGACATGTTATACCATCACGTGGTGGTTATCTTTCAATTTTATAAAAACAAAATAGCATACAGTACAGTAAACACTACAGTAATACAGTATTGAACATAAACATGTTACAAAGTAGTATAGATCCCAATTTAATACATACAGTAATACCTCTACCCCCACCTCCACCTCTACCTCCACCTCCACCTCTACCTCCACCTCCACCTCTACCCCCACCCCACCTCCACCTTTACCTCTACCCCCACCTCTACCTCTACCTCTACATCTACCCCCACCCTCACCTCTACCTCTACCTCTACCTCCACCTCTACATCTACCCCCACCCTCACCTCTACCTCCACCTCCACATCTACCTCCACCTCTACCTCCACCTCCACCTCCACCTCCACCTCTACCTCTACCTCTACCTCCACCTCTACCTCTACCCCCACCCCCACCCCCACCTCTACCTCCACCTCTACATCTACCCCCACCCCCACCCCTACCTCTACCTCCACCTCTACCTCTACCCCCACCCTCACCCCTACCTCTACCTCTACCTCTACCCCCACCCCCACCCCCACCCCTACCTCTACCTCCACCTCTACCTCTACTCTCTACCTCTACCTCTACCTCCACCTCTACCTCTACCTCCACCTCTACCCCCACATCTATCATAGGGTTGTTTCTGTTGTACCCATACAAATATCCGAAACTTAGGTGTCGAAATTTGACGTTTGGAGAAACTTCCAAATTTGACGTTTTGGAGAAATGTGCACAAAAGTAGGAATCTGAAGTCAAATTGGTAAAACCGTGAGATGTGCAGTGTGTGTGTGGCTCTGGGCATGTGGGTGTGGGCATATGTACAGTATATGTATATAGCGCAGGGCTCTTCAACCTTTTCCCCTTCCAGGAAAACCTGTGACCCAGTGACCCCATCATATGTTATAGTAAAATATATATATTGTGTTATCATCAGGTGAATGAACACGTAAACAGCATTTTATAATGAATAGATTTGAGTATGGTTGTTCATTATTTTGACCTCCCCACCTGGTAATTGGAAGAGGAAGTGTAAACTCTAACATAGCCTATTAGCTACAAAGGTTAACTCCAAACACATTTTCACTGAGAGCAGCTGTTTAGCTGGTTAAACAAAGGTTAGCCATGTGTTGGCAAAAACAAATGTCCAAGTCAAGAAAGCTTACCAGCAGCCAGTTCCACTTGCCACACTGGTAGACTATTCGTTGGTGCATGACTGTAATTGGCTCAATATAAGGAGTTAAGAAATAAAGTTGACATAATTAGAGATAAAATATTGTCCTCTTTCCTACTGTAGGTATGTTATTAAAAAATTGGTATTTCTGTGGTTGCTAAGGATATTCATAAAGAAATTGAAATGAAAATTATATTTAAAAAAAATAATTTCCTTCAATATTTCACGGACCCCCTGCAGTACCTCCAGACCCCCTGCAGTACCTCCAGACCCCCTGCAATACCTCCAGACCCCCTGCAGTATCTCCAGACCCCCTGCAATACCTCCATACCCCCTGCAGTACCTCCAGACCCCCTGCAATACCTCCAGACCCCCTGCAGTACCTCCAGACCCCCTGCAGTATCTCCAGACCCCCTGCAGTACCTCCAGACCCCCTGCAATACCTCCAGACCCCCTGCAATACCTCCAGACCCCCTGCAGTACCTCCAGACCTCCTGCAGTATCTCCAGACCCCCTGCGGTACCTCCAGACCCCCTGCGGTACCTCCAGACCCCTGCAGTACCTCCAGACCCCCTGCAGTACCTCCAGACCCCCTGCAATACCTCCAGACCCCCTGCAATACCTCCAGACCCCCTGCAGTATCTCCAGACCCCCTGCAGTACTTCTGCAGACCCCCTGCAGTATCTCCAGACCCCCTGCAGTACCTCTGCAGACACCCTGCAGTACCTACGCGGACACCCTGCAGTACCTACGCGGACCCCCTGTAATATACCTCCGGATCCCCTGCAGTACCTCCTGTAATATACCTCCCCTGCAGTACCTCCTGTAATATACCTCCCCTGCAGTACCTCCTGTAATATACCTCCCCTGCAGTACCTCCTGTAATATACCTCCCCGCAGTACCTCCTGTAATATACCTCCGGACTCCCTGCAGTACCTCCAGACCCCAGTTGAATACCCCTGATATATAGTGTACAAGAAAGTGAACTGTAAAATAATGTAATTAATAATAAATGATTTAGGTCTGCTCAATGTCTCTAACATTTTCAAAAACAGCCATGATTCTCTTCACAGGTACTTACATCTGTGTCTCACACACACTCTCACACACACACACACACACACACACACACACACACACACACACACACACACACACACACACACACACACACACACACACACACACACACACACACACACACACACACACACACACACACACACACACACACACACACACACACACACACAGATGCACTCGGTATGTTTGCTTTCCACCCACACTTGCATGTTCCTTGCATGTTCCCAAAAATACACACATGACAATTCACAAAAAATCTATCTTTCCCTACAGAAACAAGACTGTAGAAACACCATCCCACCATGACGTTTTTACACCAATATAGCCCTTCCTCAACCCTAAAACATGGATCCGGACATAGCCTCGGAACATAGGCTGCTTCAGGGTCACAGGTTAAATGTCAGAAAGCCAAGGTGTCAACTAAACATACACTCCTAGAGTTCTTCCTGCAACCAAATAGGGTTCTTGAAAGAGTTATCCTATGGGGACAGTCTGAGAATCAATCAATCAAACGTATTTATTGATAAAGCCCCTTTTTACATCAGCAGGTCACAAAGTGCTAATAGAGAAAGCACACCTAAAACCCTAAAGAGCAAAGCAATGCAGTTGTAGAATCACTCCCTAGAAAGGCATTAACCTAGGAGGAACCCTTTACGGATCTAGATAGCACCTTTCTAGATCGAGTGTAGTTAGTCAGTCGTAACTAAGTGCTGTCAAAATATAGACAGCTAGGACAACACTGAGCGTGGCAAAGGGTCACTGCACCCCAAGAGAAAGGATCAACTAAGGGAGCATCTAGAGCGAAAGCAAGAGAGTTAAGAAAATCATATCATTTTTTCAGAAAATTAGCACAGATGCCAGTAAATTTCTGTATATTTACAAGAATGTAAAAAAAGTAAATGCTACTGTTGTCATAATGAATAAATGAATGAATCATTAAGGAGGATGGGGTTTGTATTTCACAGTATTTTACTGTAATTACATGGGATCGGTGCAAGCAGTTTGGCTGCTAGGTAATTATACACTGAGTACACCAAACGTTAGGAACACACTCCTAATATTGGGTGCCCCCCCAAGGCTTCTAAACCAA
>NC_092092.1:13376689-13491689 GCF_045679555.1 Salvelinus alpinus
GCTCTGTATCAAAAAATATTGCATGAAAAACCCAACACCATTACAATGTATTTAGGATTATGCAAATACACAACGTATAAATACAATTCTGAGAAGAAATTACTTTTACTTTGATGTTATTTTGAAAATAATTTCGTAGTGGGTATATATATGGTAGTTGCAATATCCAGCACTAGCGACATACTCAACAGAGGCTGAGAACTACTTTCACTCGACAAACAGCTCACGTAATAAAACAATGACAGTTTTATTTACATGATATCGCTTGCTAGCCCTGTGCATTCAGATCCAGCAAAAGAAAGCTAGACATGCAGCCAATTTCATTTATCACGGGAGTACGTTTGAGTGGTTTTTTAGATGTCACAGGGCAACATTTATGATGGTGCGACTGTGCCCAGAAAGACACAGCTATCTTCCACACTCCGGAAAGTCCCTATCCATGATCTTTCCAGGCTGGCCTTCCAAAACACATGTGACTATTCTTCCCACTTATAGGTTTCTCTGAGAGTCAAGCGAGTGAACCCTACTCGTATTTACATAATGGACTTATAAGTAGGACATGAAAGCTTTTCCATTATAACAGGACTTTTATGACCCTCTCACGGTGCCGCTGTTATTAACCGTCTGGGATAGAAAACGTGTAAAGGATTACGTTCCATTCTACTGTTGTGTTACCAAACTGGACACGGAATGAAAAACAGAAACGTTCTACTTTTCGACCATAGCCACATTGTAATTTGTGCATATCATTAAAAGTGGACCACCAAAAAAACAGTGGAGCAAATAAATCCCATGCAAGACATTTTCACATGCAGATTGCACTTGTTTTCTGTATTATTCAAGGAATGACATTCCATTGGCCTTCTTTTTAAAATAACATTTGAAACTGGTCATTATTTGTTTACAAAGTCTCATTTGACCAAAAACATGGAGAAAAGGACATTTTTGTAGTAGGCCTATATTTATTATTTATGTCACATTCTTCTAGATTAAAGGAATATTTCCCATTCATTTAAATTACTGGAAATTGTACTGGAAATTGTACTGTAGCTTTAATGCAGTGTTCAATAATATTTTATGGGATTAGCATTTAGTCCTACCTTATTTGTTTTTGTAAACAGAATACAGCCCGACACATTCCATGTTGTGATTTTAGCCGAATTCATGCAGACTTGATAAAGTGCAATTTTGATGAGAATTGTAGACCATTGTAGTAGTTAAATCACCTAGCTTTGTATTTTAATAATTGCCTTTTTATGTCTCTAAAATCCACCGGCCGACCAAAAAAAAATGAATTTAGGCCATGGATTCACAGTGTGCTTGAGCGGTAAATTATCAGATATGACGATCACCAAAGTTTCCTCTAGGCCTGTTAATTCAAATATCGGTTCATATAAACGTCAACACTACATTTTAAGAAAGAAATCGGGGAGGAATGTTTTAGAAAAATGTGCATTGAAATTGTCAGTGAATACAGACAGGAAGATAGTGAAAAATATGAACCAAAGTAAAGCAAAAACTTGCTGGAAGGCTATAATTGTTTAATCACATGAGGGTGTTATTGATATTATGATTATGTTCATTATGCTGATCATTGTCATTATTATTATTAAATTGATGCGGACAACATTTACTTGCTGAACGTTGATATCATACAAATGAACCAGACAATACACGAACATTGAATAGACAGCATCGACTGAAGTTATAGCTCCATATGATTGAAAGCGTTCTTCTATGAATAACAATGTTCATCTAGTTAACCCACAATTCAATTTTGGCTACAATCCCGACCCTAAAGTTTCCCACTGACTGGTAAAAGTTCAATCTGGGAACGTTGCGCAATAGCCAAAGCTGATTGGAAGCTGAAATGGTTTACTTCCAGGGCACCACATTCTGTGGCTCCAATAATATCTGAGTAGCCAATTCCAACTGTTTTTCAAGATCACAAATATGTCGATATAGAGTAATACAAAACTGATACTCAATTGCATTTCTAATGAATCATACTTAAATCATATAGCTATGTTAAAATTCCATGACCTCGTTCTCTCCTCCCAGACAATAACAGTGGACCTTTCTTTGGAAATTAGAAACCTCTGTTTACGGAAAGTCTTCAGGGAGCCTCATATGCACCATGTAGGGCTACTACTCCCAATATACACTATCCCCCCCATACCCAACCTTTTGCGATGCAGCCGTGAACTATATATATATATATTATTATTCCACAACTAAGCCTATTATTAACACCACCAGGTTAAAGTGATGTTTATAAGTTACATACTGTGTACCCACTGGGCACAGACGTGAATTCAACGTCTCTCCCACGTTTGTTCAACGTAATTTCATTTCAATGACGTGGAAACAACGTTTATTTAACCAGTGTGTCTAAACTGAAATGAGAAAATAGACGACTATACTATACAAACAAATTGGTAATGCCTCGATAACACCGACTGTGTCCTTGTGCAAAATGGGACGCAGCCTCATCTGGATATGTGTGCAACAATAGTTCAACATTCACCTTCTGCTACCATTTCTGTCAAGCCGTCTTCACATACAGTTTGATACATACGATAAATCCAACATATGCACCACACAGAACGTACTGCAACGCAATGCTGCAGTTCAAACGCAGCGTTCCATTGGAAATGAATGTACTTCTGATGTACCAAAATGCAAAACACAGTCGGTGTGATCGAGACGTAAAGCTCGACGACGTTATTAGGAAGTTAGGCCTGCTACAATCTCTAACCCACTCCATATTTCCATATACCCCATATCTAATGTCACCTAAACAAAGGCCCGATGCACAAATCGACATCAAACAACTATCTGAAATGGTTGAACGATTCCCCAATATCATAATATAGTAATACAACTGAATCCGATCATGCTCAACGGAGACGTCTAAACCAAAAACAATGCATTTGATCCAAACATGAGAAAAGGACGGTAAAGCCGATACAGCAGACAGAGTGATAAGGGAATCTACCTCAGGAAGTCCAGCCACCCGTCCTTTATAATGGACGGATCCAACTGTAAAGAGAGGAAGTTGTCGTTTAGAACGTGTACTGGACTGCGGGTGTTGACATCCAGCAGAATCAGCGTCCGCTCCATTAACCCTGTTCTCTTCCCCCCGCCGCCCGGTGCAGGTCTCCGGTAGGTCGAAGAAGTGGAGATCACCGACTGCACCATCAGAGCAACGGATGCCAGCCACAGAGGGGAGCCTGGGAAGGGACATGTCGTCGGTTTGGGCATCTTCCTGGCTTGGTACCACGGATGGAACACTGTTCTTAAAACGAATGCCGTGCTCTGCGGTTTGGGGGAAAGTGAGAGAAGCTATAGTTATACCTTATAGTCCGAATGCACTCTCCTTTTCCTTTGAGTGAAGAGATATATCTTTCTTTCTGTCCGTCTCCCCCTGCGCCCCCCGCCCCTCCGTGTTTTTGGGATCTGGAAAGGGTAGCGCACGCCCTGGGCCAGCCTTCCCGCTAGAGAGGGCCATGAGCCGGGGGGAGGAGAGGAGGCAGCCCCGCTCCAAGGACTCAGCAGTGTTTTTTGTCTAAGGTACTGTATGAAGGCTCATACTAACCTTGAGGTGTAGGGGAGAAAACAGTGATCAGGGGGAGCTATTTATCAATATTGTAAGTGCGCATCGCAGAGCTCAACAACAGACTATTTCTTGTTTGTATGACTTGTGGACTTGATGTGCCTGCCACAAAACATACATGTTCATGTAATCTGAATTGCAATGTGTCTGATGCAATGATTGAATTGTGTATAAAACAAATGTATAATGAAATCATAACATGCATATGAATGTAGGCCTATTTTCAGATTTCAAAGTTATTTTTATGGTTTCCCCATGAGAGACTTGGCTTATAAGCAGAACGTCAAAGTTATTTTTATGGTTTCCCCATGAAGGACTTGGCTTATACGCAGAACGTCAAAGTTATTTTGATGGTTTCCCCATGAGGGACTTGGCTTATACGCAGAACGTCAATAGAGGAAGAAACTAAATGGAAAGACGTCAAATAACGGTGCTTTTCAAAACAAACTGGGAGAGGGACGCCTTATTTAGCCTACCGTGCAGACCAAATTACAATTTCCTCGTTTTGCCAGTAAAATATAGGCCTAATTCCTACTTGTAAATGGCAACAATATATTTTAGTGTTTTGTCACTCTCGGACAAAACAATACCAACACATCCTTACAACAAATGAAATGATTAAAAACAAGCGTTATGAAAAACGTGTATTCAAAAGTATTCTCTAGAAAAAGCCTACTTAGGCAAAAACTAGTGGACCATGGATCTTGGAAATTAGGATTTGTGTAAAAAAAAATCGAATTAATCACGGAAATTACAATTGCAGGGCCACGTAGGAGTCTGAACATTTATATTTTCCAATTATCTGTGAATCACAAATCTCTTATGAAAGAAAGTTGGATGCCTTGTAAAACAAATACACGTAAAAGTAAATACATTAAATATAGACCTATTGGTGTTCTTAAACTTTTGAACAGAACGGTTTTTATACACTGTGATCGACAAGTTAATTCCTTGGGGTACGGTCCTAGATCAGTAAGGCCAACAAGACAAGGCAAGTTACTAGTTGGCTATGCGATAAAATATTTTGTTGCGTTGGTTCTACGCACAAGTAGGCTGTGTAATGGCCAAATCTGTATTCAATTGTGTTTTGTTAAAATAGAGCAGCTGCGATCACCAGGCTAATGTTTTCTCATAGTTTGATCTGTGCTAATTTTTACAGTTTAACCCGTGACTTCATCGCGCTTTAGAGGCTTAACAATGATCAACCCTGAGCTTTGGAGAACACAACCAAACTCAGCCGTACTTGGTGCGCTTCCAAAAACATATTAAAAACGAATTTAGAACTACAGCCTACAGATTTAACATACCTATAAAAACGTTATATAATGTCTCTCTCCAGATGTTCTTTGATCAGAGGGTCTACACACAGCTTGGTCGCTGGTGGTTGTCCCAACAACTTCGCCTCACCTCTGCCTGGCTCGTCTCAGCCTAATGACTCTGGTCGCCTGAGGTCACTGATTGTAGGTCACTTCCGTGTAGAGAAAGTGCCTGATGCACTGTGATTGGGAAGACTAAGATATGTAAAGAACGTTGCGTAATCCCCTCTGTTAAAGTTAACAGGTTGTATTGTCTACTTAACCAACTTCATGTTGAACCCACCAACATTAAGACATTCAAACAACTCTTAGAAATCTCGATATAAATTCTTGAAAGTTCGTGAGGCCTGGTTCAACTCTATATGCTATTTAGCAGGCGCTTTTGACCAAAGAAATGCACAGTCACGCGTGTATATATTCATGTATATGTGGCCCACGGAGATCGAACCCACTATCCTGGCGTTGAAAGCGCCATGCTCTACAAACGGAGCTAAAGGGAACCATAGAAAAACAAAGGTAATGTGGAGACAAACATCGACAGGACATGTACGACAAAGTATTTCGCTGCTAGGGCAATGGAAAGCAACGAGCCAGTTGCTGTTCATCGATCATGAGTCAGCTTTATCAACTGTTCATAGATATGTGGTCCAGGATCAGACACGCGCCACAGGGTCCTATAAGACCTGTCCATCTATTCCAAATATGCACCTCTAACAGCGGGGAGCCAACCTCTGCCTCCTTTCGCCTCTCCAAACATCTCTACCGCTATATATCAATATCTTCATATCGCACTGGGATCTTCGCTTGATCCATCACTTTACCAGGATAAGAAATGAGTCTTTGATGTGTCCCGCCATGGCTGTAGCGGTTCTATGGCAACCGACCAAAATCCCTCTTCAGGTTACGGTATTTTACTGCATGTCTATGGCAGATATACTGTAGACGTCATTTGGAGTCTTTTGATGTGCGTTTTAAGATGTCGAAGACATATTGTGTAAAGTGTTTGGGATTGAGAGGTATACACAGCATGTGATTTTCATAAAGGTTCGATTTTCCCCCCATTAGTTGTTATTAAAATGTTAAATAGAACACAAAGGGATTTATAACAAGTATTTAGTGCCCCACTCCCTGAACAATATGGAGACGGATAGCCTATGGTGAATGCAATTAGTAAAAAAAAAACATTGTTCTGATACTCAAATAGATGGGATAAAGCCACAGTCTGTAAGATTTCCAGAAATTACAACTAAATTAAATATAATTCAAAGAGTACTTTACATTAAATAAGTAGCCTACAGCAAAACATTAAGGACCAATAAGGCCCGCTATAGGCCTAGCCTACTTCATTGTTTATTTTCTTGTCATATGAGACTTGAATAACATTATAGAAACAAGTTGTTGCCTATGTGAAAATATATTTGAACTACATCAAACAATTGGAGTTCAATTGTGATAGCACATTATCAAAATTGAAGAACATTAAAGTTGTGTTTGTAGGATAGAAAAATCGTAGCAGATTTTTGTGCTAAAACAAATCGATCTGCGCTGGGTGTGCTAGTGAACTCGCTACCTTCAGACAGACGTGCATTTCTGGACTTTATCGTGTTTCTCGTCACTACACGGAAAATTTGCCAAGTGTTAAATTCGTTTCGACTTAGAAAATAACGTAGGTCGAACGACATTATTCTTCTGCTTTTAACACTTGTCGAATGTTTTCTCATGTCACCTTTTTTCCTACTAACTTAAACTATTTATGCCAGTGGCATAAGCCATCAAAGTGTGTGTAGCCTATCGTTGACTTTGAGTAATTACTTTCGGAAGGTTTTGACAAAATAATGACTAAATGTCAAATATTATGACTTTAGGAAAACTATAACTTTTCGACTCCATTCATCAAAAAATAAACAAAAGTAAGCCCTGGTCTTGTATCCAAAGTGAAAAAATCTATACAAACTGTAAACAACACCACCATAGTCCTATACCCTAATAATAACATACTAATAATTATGACAATAATAATAACAACAACAACAGCTCTAATAGCCCAATAATATTATATTATAAACGAAAAATATAAATTTACATGGGGGAAAAGTGCAACAGACAGTAGAACAACGAACACATCCCTTATCAATAAGACCTATACATTTTTTGTGGTTATATGGCTCATTATTTCTTTAAAATTATTCATATCTGACTTCGATTATGCTTCCAAATGAAAATATATTTTGGCAAATAAAAGTGATTTTGGAGCATGGTAGCAGAGAGGGAGCGGGGGCTAGGGAGTGAGGATAGGCTTTTTACGGACACACCACAAGCAGGATTTTAGACAAACTGTCTCAAACAGGTGAGGAAAGGGCCACGGCTTATAAGGCACGGTTGTCGCTCGCTCTTACGAATATTGACGAAGTGTGAGGACCTGAAGAGGGGAAGCGTGCTTTTGTGTGAAATCTGCTGGTTTAGGAGGAGAATAGCAGAGGCAGAGAGGTTGGCCTACCAGGACACAACGTTTTGGAACAAGGAATATTATTATACTATTATTCGGCTTTAAAATGCAACTATGCTTTTATTACTGTACTAATTAAATCACTTTAATGTCTATAACCTATAATGTGAAATTAAATGACATTACTCACATCAAGAGGCTAAATGAACAACTTTACTTCAGAGCCCCTTTAGGGGAATTTGATTCCAGAGCTGGTGGGGAGTCTACACTGCCATCTCGTGGAATACTCTATAATACTTTCTAGAAAAATCGACTGACCCAATGTGATAATGATGATGATGATGATGATGATAATTATGTTTAGGATGATAATTATTCTGCTAATTATGATGAGGATGATTGTGATGGTAATGATTCTGATGATGAGGAGGATGCTGATTGTGAAAAAAATAGCCTTATAGAGAAACAGTGTTACAAAACGAACAAACGCACACGTACACACTAGCCTGGCTGACGCACGACCCACGTGACTACACAGCGTGCTGTGCCTCAGTCCGGTGTTAGCGAGACTACACATACAGCGGTGGAAAAAGTACCCAATTGTCATACTTTAGTAAAAGTAAACATACCTTAATAGAAAATTACTCAAGTAAAAGTAAAAGTCACCCAGTAAAATAATAATTGAGTTAAAGCCTAAAAGTATCTGGTTTTAAATATACTTCAGTAGAGTGGTGGAAAAAGTACTCAATTGTAATACTTGAGAAAAAGTAAAAAGCACAAGTAAATGCTATACATCAAATTCCTTAGATTAAACAAACTAGACAGCACCATTTACAAACAGGCAGGGTCGTACTCCAACACTCATACATCATTTACTAACACAGTATTCGTGTTAAGTGAGTCTGCCAGAACAGAGGCAGTAGGGATGACAAACATTATATTGATAGGTGCGTGAATTTGACCATGTTGTTGTCCTACCTGAGCATTCGAAATGTAACAGTACTTTTGGGTTTCAGAGGAAATGATTGGGAGTAAAAAGTACATCTATTTTTTAGGAATGTAGTGGAGTAAAAGTAAAAGTAGTCAAACATATCAACAGTAAAGTCAAGTAGACTCCCCCCAAAAACGACACACACACACACACACACACACACACAGTAGAGTAGTCTATTTGGTGTGTTTCTATGATCGTGGTCTCTGCACGGAGCGAAAGACAGTCACCCTGGGAAGTAGCTCTGATGATAGGGCATTTCCTGTCTTCTATTTTTAGATTGTAATGGCACGCAAAATGACATTACGTCATTGTACTGCATGGGATTTTGTAAGGCCCACACATGCCCGATCTCTCTCTCTCTCTCTCTCTCTCTCTCTCTCTCTCTCTCTCTCTCTCTCTCTCTCTCTCTCTCTCAATTCAATTCAATTCAATTCAATTGACTTTATTGACATGGCAAGTTATTATTACTTACATTGTCAAAGTATACATATCGAAAAATTTAAATAAAATATATATGTATATATATACACAAAATATATATATATCAACCCTCTCTTCTCTCTTTCCTCGGTGTGTGGCTGTCCAGCTGTTATGCTGATTCAAGCAGAGCCAGCGTAAAAACCGTGACCACGTGACCCAACCTCTGCCAATGTCCCTCTGTAGTTTATTCAGCATGATGGCTGCTGATGCTGCGGTAGTTTCCTCCTCACCTCATCCCTGCCGCCTGCTGTCGTTTCACCTCTTCACCCTTCTCATCCTCCTCTTCTTTCTCCCAGCCCAGGCGAAGGGATTGCTTGGCGTCCGCCCAGAGGACACTAAAGCCGGGGAGCTGTCAGTGCAGGACGGGCTGCTCCAGGCGACCGAGGGTACGCGCTTCATGCTGCGGGTTTACTACGCAGCATCCTCGGTTACACAGAGAGCCAACAACCACTCTGGGAGTGGAAGACCAGAAGCTGCCGCACCATGGATCGCCTTCATAGAAGAACCAGGTGGAGAGCGAAAGCGAGGAGAGGGAGAGACACTGGTCAGTTTATTGAGTGTATTGACCATTTACCATTAAAGCTATATATTAAATAGGTTTTATGAAATAACCTAAATATCGTGATAAAATATCAATTTGAATTTAGGTCCCTCCCAAACGGAACCCGTGCGTGGACGAGCACGCTCGGAGTTCTGACATCGAGCTCCTGGGTTCCTTCAGGTCTGCGTCCAGCCACAGCTCTGTTCTGGGTCCGTTTATTTAGTCTATAGTTACATGTTTTTATCGTTGTTCAATCTCAGATTACATTTAAAATAATAATCTTACATGTTATTGTGCGTTTTTCTTTTGTCTGATGATGACCTTTTTGGAATTTGATTCTGATTCTATAGTGGAGCTGCTCGCCAAAGACCTGCGCAAAGATGAGCGGATCAAATACTACTCCATGTGCGCGTTTGACGGGGTGAAGTGGGAGCATTTCAGCACCAGAGACTTCTGGCTAGCGGTGGTGGAGCGACCCCCGCATGCGGATGTGTGGCTCCAGTTGGGGGTGTCGGTGATTCTATTAGGACTCTCTGCGCTTTGCAGCGGGCTGAACATCAGTATGCTCGCCATGGATCCCGTCGAACTCCGCGTTCTACAAAACAGCGGCACCGCGAAGGAACAAAAATACGCACACAAGATCGAATCCGTGCGTAAACATGGCAACTACATCCTATGTACTGTGGTGCTGGGCAACGTGCTGACCAACACCTGTTTCGTGGTGTGGATGTGCCAGATTATAGGGATGACTCCCACCTCCCTTGCTACTTGCACTTTCGGTATATTCTTCATAGGAGAGATCCTGCCTCACTCTGTGGCGTCCAGACACAGCCTCGCCATCGCCTCCAAAACCATCTGGGCCACCCGGCTTCTAATGCTGGTCTCCTTCCCCATCTCCTACCCCATCTCCAAGCTCCTAGATATCATGCTTCACCAGGAGATCAGTAACTTCTACACCAGAGAGAAACTGGTGGCCATGCTCCGCGTCACAGACCCCTACCACGACCTGGTCAAAGAGGAACTTAACATCATCCAGGGCGCTCTGGAGTTACGCACCAAGACCGTAGAAGAAGTTCACACCCCTCTGGCGGACTGTTACATGCTCTCCTCGGATGCTGTTCTAGACTTCTGTACTATGTCTGACGTCATGCAGAGCGGGTTCACCCGGATCCCGGTCTATGAGAACGACAGGTCCAACATCGTTGATATCCTCTTCGTCAAAGACCTGGCGTTCGTGGACCCGGATGACTGCACCCCGCTGAAGACCATCACCCAGTTCTACAAACACCCCATGCACTGTGTGTTCAGAGACACCAAACTGGATGTGATGCTGGAGGAGTTCAAGAGAGGTAATAGGACGGGCCATTTGGCATTTCAGACCGGTTTAGGGGCGGACAGGCCATCTGGCATTTCAGACCGGGCTAGGGGCGGACGGGCCATCTGGCATTTCAGACCGGGTTAGGGGCGGACGGGCCATCTGGCATTTCAGACCGGGCTAGGGGCTGACGGGCCATCTGGCATTTCAGACCGGGTTAGGGGCGGACGGGCCATCTGCCATTTCAGACCGGGCTAGGGGCGGACGGGCCATCTGGCATTTCAGACCGGGCTAGGGGCGGACGGGCCATCTGGCATTTCAGACCGAGTTAGGGGCGGACGGGCCATCTGGCATTTCAGACCGGGCTAGGGGCGGACGGGCCATCTGGCATTTCAGACCGAGTTAGGGGCGGACGGGCCATCTGCCATTTCAGACCGGGCTAGGGGCGGACGGGCCATCTGGCATTTCAGACCGGGCTAGGGGCGGACAGGCCATCTGGCATTTCAGACCGGGCTAGGGGCAGAGTGGCCATCTGGCATTTCAGACCGAGTTAGGGGCGGACGGGCCATCTGGCATTTCAGACCGGTTTAGGGGCGGACAGGCCATCTGGCATTTCAGACCGGGCTAGGGGCGGACGGGCCATCTGGCATTTAAGCCCGGTTTAGGGGCGGACGGGCCATCTGGCATTTCAGACCGGGCTAGGGGCTGACGGGCCATCTGGCATTTCAGACCGGGTTAGGGGCGGACGGGCCATCTGCCATTTCAGACCGGGCTAGGGGCGGACGGGCCATCTGGCATTTCAGACCGGGCTAGGGGCTGACGGGCCATCTGGCATTTCAGACCGGGTTAGGGGCGGACGGGCCATCTGCCATTTCAGACCGGGCTAGGGGCGGACGGGCCATCTGGCATTTCAGACCGGGCTAGGGGCGGACAGGCCATCTGGCATTTCAGACCGGGCTAGGGGCGGACGGGCCATCTGGCATTTAAGCCCGGTTTAGGGGCGGACGGGCCATCTGGCATTTCAGACCGGGCTAGGGGCTGACGGGCCATCTGGCATTTCAGACCGGGCTAGGGGTGGACGGGCCATCTGACATTTCAGACCGGGCTAGGAGCGGACGGGCCATCTGACATTTCAGACCGGGCTAGGGGCGGACTGGCCATCTGGCATTTCAGGCGGGTCCATTTTTGGGCCAGTGGGCCTGTCCAAATGGGGTTTTTTTTGTGCAAAATTATCATTATCTGGATAATAATGGGGGTAAAAAAAAAATGGGCCGGTCTGGGGGCCTCAAGGAAAACATTTTCTCCAAGGCAGATTTCTGGTCCCAGTCCGCCCCTGGGCTAGGTAGATCCCTCTCACACCCGAGCTCAGTATACACTGTTGTAGAGAGAAAAAATGATATGCAAAATCAGGTAGCATATATAGAGTTAAATCTGTAGGAAATGCACCACCATTTTGTACGAAAACAGGTGGAGGTGCATTCTCCAGAGTCATACATGTTACCAATCAGAGCACACAGACTAATGAGCTCACAGTTTATAAATCACAGGATTACTGCCATTCAGTCACCTCCACGCTGTAACACATGGTCTATGAGAAAAAACGATGATATTGTTCAGCAGGTGCTGGCTGGTTTGACAGAAGTGGTCTAAGTGTAGTGTAGTGTTCAAGTTAGCCTATACTCATTCCATTACACCACTTCCCTCTTCCTGAAAAGCAGAGAATCCAGGGTGTATATAAATCCAGTTATGCTCTGGACAGTCAGTCATATAAGATGACACAGGCTCAGCAGGTCCAAGTGGAGGTGAGTGGTACAGTATAGGCTGCTGTATGTCACAGAGAGTTTTTATCCATATCCATAATCCATTAATTAAACAACTTCCTTGAAGTTGAGATATAATAATACAGGTACAGTGCATGTTGTTTTACAGGGTCAGCCATAGAAGAACGTCGCCCCTGGAGCAAATTAGGGTTAAGTGCCTTGTTGACAGATTTTTCACCTTGTCGGCTCGGGTATTCAAACCAGCGACCTTTCAGTTACTTGCCCTAATGCTCTAACTGCTAGGCTACCAGAAGAGACGTGACAAAGTGACTGTAAACGGTCCTCAGTGTCTCCATCCATGTAAGAAGCTGGAGGATGGAATAATCTCTTCCAATTACCATGACAACCAGAGTATGAATCATTGTGTTCAGCCGTCAGCCAGGGGAATGTGCAGGTGTGTGTGTGTGTGTGTGTGTGTGTGTGTGTGTGTGTGTGTGTGTGTGTGTGTGTGTGTGTGTGTGTGTGTGTGTGTGTGTGTGTGTGTGTGTGTGTGTGTGTGTGTGTGTGTGTGTGTGTGTGTGTGTACAGCTTTCCATGTTATCTGTTGTCTGTAGCTTGTGAGGTGTGGAAACACTTTGTTACTTTTATGGATTTTGTTTTGTTGCTTTTTGTGCTTTTTGTGCTGTCTGTTTGTCTGTCTGCTACGTGTTGCTTGTCCTATGTTGCTCTGTCTGTCTGTTTGTCTGTCTGCTACGTGTTGCTTGTCCTATGTTGCTTTGTCTGTCTGTTTGTCTGTCTGCTACGTGTTGCTTGTTCTATGTTGCTCTGTCTGTCTGTCTGTTTGTCTGTCTGCTACGTGTTGCTTGTCCTATGTTGCTCTGTCTGTCTGTTTGTCTGTCTGCTACGTGTTGCTTGTCCTATGTTGCTCTGTCTGTCTGTTTGTCTGTCTGCTACGTGTTGCTTGTCCTATGTTGCTCTGTCTGTCTGTTTGTCTGTCTGAGTTTTTTAAGAACTGTCCACTATGAAAGGCAGTGACTTTGCCAGCATTTTAGATAACAATTTATAAATTACACTGCTACAACAACATCGGAGACACTGTGGTTTCTTTCCATGGCTTGTGAAAAATTTCATTTGAGTCATTTAGCAGATGCTCTTATCCAGAGTGACTTCCAGGAGAAATTAGGTTAACCCCCTTGCCTTCCTGAATCAGCCTCCATCACAGGGGGGAGAGGGGGAGAAGGGGAGAGGGGAAGAGGAGAGCGTGCAACGTGTTGGTTGTCAAATGTTGCTCTGAATGTGCACACTGCTCATTGTCTGTCTGCATTGGAATTGGAATTGTGTTTAATAACCTGCCCGGGGACTGTGGTTGAAAATGAGCTATATGGCTAAAACCGGCACTTTTACTAAAACGTTGATTAATGTGCACTGTCCTGTCCCTGTAAAAATACAAATAAACTCAAACTCAAACGCAATATATAATGAGTGTACAAAAAAATGTGGAACAAATTCTCTTTCCATGACATAGACTGACCAGGTGAATCCAGGTGAAAGCTATGATCCCTTATTGATGTCACTTGTTAAATCCACTTCAAACAGTGTAGATGAAGGGGAGGAGACAGGTTAAAGAAGGATTTTTAAGCCTTGAGACAATTGAGACATGGATTGTGTAAGTACAGTATGGCATTCAGAGGGTGAATGGGCAAGACAAGAAACGGGGAATGGTAGTAGGTGCCAGGCGCATCGGTTTGAGTAAAGAACTGCAACAGTGCTGGGTTTTTCACACTCAACAGTTTCCTGTGTGCACCAAGAATGGTCTACCACCCAAAGGACATCCAGCCAACTTGACACAACTTTGTGAAGCTTTAGAGTCAACATGGGCCAAGCAACACGTAGCAGACAGACAAACAGACAGCACAAAAAGCACAAAAAGCAACAAAACAAAATCCATAAAAGCAACAAAGTGTTTCCACACCTCACAAGCTACAGACAACAGATAACATGGAAAGCTGTACACACACACACACACACACACACACACACACACACACACACACACACACACACACACACACACACACACACACACACACACACACACACACACACACACACACACACACACACACACACACACACACACAGAGAGAGAGAGAGAGTTACCACTGAGGGTATTTTCCATTGGGATCTTGCCAGTTGTCAGTAATACTAACACAGAAATATGACTTATCTATGTATGACTAGTTTCAGCTGGGGAGAGAATCAATCTCTGTCTTAACGGCTACTTTCAGTAAGAGTCTCCTGCATGGTGTTGATTTTTAATCTGGATTTCCAGACTCATCACAAATTTATCCTACTATCCACAGCTCAGACATAATCACGGAAAGTAAATGCTGATCTCTATAACCTCTCACTCCCCCCCCCCCCCCCCCCCCCCTATTTTTATCCTCCTAATCTCTCTCCCAGGTAAATCCCACCTGGCTATAGTCCACAGGGTGAACAGTGAGGGGGAGGGGGACCCCTTTTATGAGGTCCTGGGAATTGTTACTTTGGAGGACGTTATCGAAGAAATCATCAAGTCTGAGATTGTGGACGAGACAGACCTCTACAGTATGTATAACAACTCTCTTTCTCTCTTTATAGATACACTGCATGACCAAAAGTATGTGGACACCTGCTCGTCCAACATCTCATTCCAAAATCATGGCCATTAATATGGAGTTGGTCCCTCCTTTGCTGTTATAACAGCCTCTACTCTTCTGGGAAGGCTTTCCACTTTCCACTAGGCCTGGCTCGCAGTCGGCGTTCCAATTCATTCCAAAGGTGTTCGATGGGGTTGAGGTCAGGGCTCTATGCAGGCCAGTCAAGTTCTTCCACACTGATCTCGACAAACCGCTTCTGTATGGACCTCGATTTGTACACAGGGGCATTGTCATGCTGAAACAGGAAAGGGCCTTCCCCAAATTGTTCCGCAAACTGTTACCACAAAGTTAGACGCACAGAATCATCTAGAATGTCATTATATGCTGTAACGTTAAGATTTCCCTTCACTGGAACTAAGGGGCCTAGCCCGAACCATGAAAAACAGCCCTAGCCCATTATTCCTCCTCCACCAAACTTTACAGTTGGCACTATGCATTCGGGCAGGTAGCGTTCTCCTGGCATCCGCCAAAACCAGATTCGCCCGTCAGACTGCCAGATGGTAAAGCGTGATTCATCACTCCAGAGAAGGCGTTTCCACTGCTCCAGAGTCCAATGGTGGCAAGCTTTACACCACTCCACCCGACGCTTGGCATTGCGCATGGAGATCTTAGCCTTGTGTGCTGCTGCTCGGCCATGGAATCCCATTTCATGAGGCTCCCGACGAACAGTTATTGTGCTGATGTTGCTTCCAGAGGCAGTTTGGAACTGGGTAGTGAGTGTTGCAACTGAGGACAGACGGTTTTTACGTGCTACGCGTTGCAGCACTCGGCGCTTCCATTCTGTGAGCTTGTGTGGTCTACCACTTCGCGGCTGAGCCATTGTTGCTCCTAGACGTTTCCACTTCCCAATAACAGCACTAACAGTTGACTAGGCAGCTCTAGCAGGGTAGAAAGTTGACGAACTGACTTGTTGGAAAGGTGGCATCCTATGACGGTGGCACGTTGAAAGTCACTGAGCTCTTCATTAAGGCCATTCTACTGCCAATGTTTGTTGTCTATGGAGATTTCATGGCTGTGTGTTAGATTTTATATACCTGTCAGCAACTGATGTGGCTGAAATAGCCTGATTCACTAATTTGAAGGAGTGTCCACATACTTTTGTATATATAGTGCATCTCTCTCTCTCTCTCTCTCTCTCTCTCTTCCTGTCACCCTCTAAGCTATTGATCGCCCCTTAACCCCCCCTGCTGCTCCCATAACGTGATCTGATGCATAATTATGCAGAAGTAATTAACTTATCCCATAAATAATTACCACTGGCTTAATCGGGGCTTAACGCTCTCTCTGCAGTGTGTGTGTGTGTGTGTGTGTGTGTGTGTGTGTGTGTGTGTGTGTGTGTGTGTGTGTGTGTGTGTGTGTGTGTGTGTGTGTGTGTGTGTGTGTGTGTGTGTGTGTGTGTGTGTGTGTGTGTGTGTGTGTGTGTGTGTGTGTGACAGAGCGAGACAAAGAGACAAACAAACGTTTTGGTGTAGCAGCTACGCTATTTCGTTGTTTTAACATTATGCTGTATTATCAAATGTTGCATCTGTCTACTATGTAAACTGCACCCACTTGTAGGGTAAATCATGTGCCGTGTGCATAATAACAGACTGGGAACATCATTCCATTTTCAAACCTATGACATGTTTAATTGCAAGGAGAATGTACTGTATAAAGCAGACTCCACGGCAAGAGAGAGAGAGAGAGGGAAAGAGAGAAGGGGGGGTGGGGGGGGGGGGGTATGTGTGTGTGCATGTGTGTGTGCTGTATAAATATAGCACAGTGCAGTTCATCTCAGTAACTGTGCTCCGCAGGCCTCAGTACAGCACTGGGTATTCAACACAATCTGATCGTCATAACATCATTATACCAATCCAATCAGAAACCTATCCCATTACCAGACAAATAAAGATTTCATTAATTAATTTATGGATGGATGGATTGATTGGTTGATTGATTCATTGATTGTTCCCTAGCTGATAAAAGGACTAAGAGGTGTGTGTCTCACCATGAGAGGAAGCAACACGACTTCTCTATCTTTAAAATGTCAGAGAATGAGATGAAGGTGAAGATGTCTCCTCAACTGCTGCTTGCTACACACCGTTTCCTGGCCACAGGTAGGACCTCTGTGTATGGGTGGATGTGTGTGTGTGTGTGTGTGTGTGTGTGTGTGTGTGTGTGTGTGTGTGTGTGTGTGTGTGTGTGTGTGTGTGTGCGCATTTACACTCTTCTCTTTTTCTCTCTCTTTCTGTCTCTGTCTGTCTGTCTCTGTCTCTGTCTCTGTCTCTCTCTCTCTCTCTCTGTCTCTGTCTGTCTGTCTCTCTCTCTGTCTCTCTCTCTGTCTCTCTGTGTGTGTAGAAGTGGAGCCCTTCAAGCCATGTCATCTCTCAGAGAAGATTCTCCTTTGTCTGATCAAACACCCCAGTGTCGTTCAGGAACTTAAGTTTGACAGGAAGAACAAAGGAGCACCACAGCACTTCCTGTATATGAGGAACAAACCTGTCGACTACTTTGTCCTGATTTTACAGGTACACACCATACACACTGATACTACACTGTCTTGGTTCTACAGATACACCTAGGGTTGCAAAACTACCCGGTATTTTACCAAAGTTTGTAAATCTATGAAAACGTTGCTGTTTAATAGTCTGTGTGTTATGTCATTGCAGGGTAAAGTGGAGGTGGAGATTGGTAAGGAGGCTCTTCGTTTTGAGAACGGAGCTTTCTCCTACTATGGCATGCCAGCCCTCATACCACCATTGTCCATAGGTAAATACCCTCCCAGCCCCAACAACACACAATGGGATTTTATCAGTTGATGTTAGTGATTATAATGTTGTTGATGGCGATGATGTTGATGAAGAGGATTTATTGAATAGGACATTCTTACCCCTAAATGCTACAGTAGCACAATGTTTCTAAGTTATGTGTGCGTGAAATCCACTGTCGATTTCTCTTGAATCTGTGGGAAAAGATGGCTGCAGTGGAAACTATGTAACTGCAGTAATTAAAGCTGTTTAAGAAAATGGTTCGGTAGAAAGACATGTCCTGACCTGGGTTATATAACACCCAGCTTACACTGATAAGCAGACACAAACGGGCCAGCCCAGTGTGTGTGTGTGTGAGTGTGTGAACATGTATGTGTTTGCGCTTGTCTAATAGAGAGCAAGAGCCAGAAAGAGCGAGAAGAGAGTGAGGAAGAGAGTGAGGAAGAGAGTGAGGAAGAGAGTGAGGAAGAGAGTGAGGAAGAGGACAAAAAGGGCAGAATCTAATCAAACTCATCTCCAGTCAACAGGTTTGGTTCTGGTAGCAGTGGGTTGAACCAGTCAGACTCTGTCCTATCAGGAGGCAGTGTGGGTCAGCTGAGTATAGGAGGGGGAGGAGTCTACCTACCTGACTTCTCTGTCAGACAACTCACTGACCTACAGATTATAAAGGTAACACACACCCACACACACCTGCACCATCCACAAAACTACACTAAATATATTCATGTGACCATATCATTGAAACACACAGTTTTATAAGGAAGGTCTACAGTAGCCTCAACAGCACTCTGTAGGGTAGCACCATGGTGTAGCCGGAGGACAGCTAGTTCCCGTCCTCCTCCGGGTACACTGACTTCTCACCACCTTCCATAGACTTACATAGTAATTATGACAACTTCCAGAGGATGTCCTCCAACCTATCAGAGCTCTTAGAGCATGAACTGACATGTTGTCCACCCAATCAAAGGATCAGAGAATGAATTTAGTTCCGAAAGCATAAGCTACAGCTAGCACTGCAGTGTATAAAATGTGGTGAGTAGTTGACTCAAAGAGAGAGAACGACAATAGTTGAACAGTTTTGAATAAATTAATTTCTTCAAAAATGAAGGAGAAGCAAGAGAGAGAGAGTGCTAGCGATTTTTCATAGCATTTTTTTTTTAGCTTTAGTTTTAGCTTTACTTGCTTAGTTAGAGAATGCAGCTAGCTAGTTTAGCCTACTCAAAAACCCAGCTCAAACGGAGGGATGCTATGTTAGCTAGCTGACTATGGCTATCCAACACTGGATATTGGATAGCCACCAGGGCCCACCGGTGTAACTGCTAAACTGCTAGCTGTACACTGTACTTCATGATTGTAGCGGGTTTACTAACAAGTTAGTTCTAGTAGCTATGTTGACTACTCTGACATTAGCTAATATGGTGTCAAAGATGTAGGCTGTGTAGCGGTTATGGTATAAAGGTTTGGCTTGGAAAGGTGTTTTCGTCTGGTCACAGACAGCTGTGGTGTTGTGCAATGGAGTCCACAAGCGACGGGAAAAGGTGAGAGGAGAAGCGTGCGTAAATGCGAGAAGGAATTATACAATGAGCAAAGTGATCATGCTGTTTGTATGTGGCTGCTATGAAAGTGATCTGTGTTTGCGGGTGATCAGGGGTGTATTCATTCTGCCGATTCTGTTGAAAAACATTTCTAAACGGAAGCAAATGGAACGAAATGGGGATGAACATACCTGAATTTGTCCAATATATTGAATGTATCACTCTGTCACATTGATTACTCAAATCTTCCTCTCGACCTGTGTGTACCTACATTGTAAACTTTCATGGGTAGGCTAGGTTGTAGCAACCTCATGAAGGGTATAGGGAAAATTAGAGTATCATGTAGTAGAAATAAGGCCTCCCTCATCTTTAACGTCACCGACCACCACTGACGTGCATGCACAACACTTAAAATAGACCTAAACTTCTAACTACCCAGAACCATACTGCTTCTCATTTTCATTTCCCTTTAAAACATCTTAATTCCTGATTTTGACTGAACACAGACACATCCTCTCTCCCTCTCCCTCTATCCTTTTCTCTCTCCCTCCTTCCCTCGTTTTCCTTTTAATCTCTCTTAGTTTAACTTTAATCATTGGGGATAAATGACCTCCATTTTCAGTATGAATAATTTAGACTTAAAGTGATGGATGTACATCCTGAGTACACACACACTCCCTCACCCCTCCCCCAGGTCTTAAATATAGTTTGCGAAAGAAAGATCACTAGCGCGCACACACACACAAACGTAGCATTTACATAGAGAAACAGCTTGGTGGTGTGTGTGTGTGTCTATATATAGATATTTGCTTATATTAGTTTATATCGTGTGTTGATAATGTTGTGTTGATACTGTATTTGTGGTGTGTGTTGATGATCAAATCAAATTGTATTAGTCACATGCACCGAATACAACCGGTGTGGACCTTACAGTGAAATGCTTACGATGTATTGATACTGTAATTGTGGAGTGTGTTGATGATGATGTGTTAAACTGTATTTGTGAAGTGTGTTGATGATGATGTGTTAAACTGTATTTGTGAAGTGTGTTGATGATGATGATGTGTTAATACTGTATTTGTGGAGTGTGTTGATGATGTGTTGATACTGTATTTGTGAAGTGTGTTGATGATGATGTGTTAAACTGTATTTGTGAAGTGTGTTGATGATGATGATGTGTTAATACTGTATTTGTGGAGTGTGTTGATGATGTGTTGATACTGTATTTGTGAAGTGTGTTGATGATGATGTGTTAAACTGTATTTGTGAAGTGTGTTGATGATGATGATGATGTGTTAAACTGTATTTGTGGAGTGTGTTGATGATGATGATGTGTTAAACTGTATTTGTGAAGTGTGTTGATGATGATGATGTGTTAAACTGTATTTGTGAAGTGTGTTGATGATGATGATGTGTTAATACTGTATTTGTGGAGTGTGTTGATGATGTGTTGATACTGTAATTGTGGAGTGTGTTGATGATGATGTGTTAATACTGTATTTGTGGAGTGTGTTGATGATGTGTTGATACTGTATTTGTGAAGTGTGTTGATGATGATGTGTTAAACTGTATTTGTGAAGTGTGTTGATGATGATGATGTGTTAAACTGTATTTGTGGAGTGTGTTGATGATGATGATGTGTTAAACTGTATTTGTGAAGTGTGTTGATGATGATGATGTGTTAAACTGTATTTGTGAAGTGTGTTGATGATGATGATGTGTTAATACTGTATTTGTGGAGTGTGTTGATGATGTGTTGATACTGTAATTGTGGAGTGTGTTGATGATGATGTGTTAAACTGTATTTGTGGTGTGTGTTGATGATGATGATGATGTGTTGATACTGTATTTGTGGCATGTGTTGATGATGATGTGTTGATGATGATGATGATGATGTGTTGATACTGTATTTGTGGCATGTGTTGATGATGATGATGATGTGTTGATACTGTATTTGTGGCATGTGTTGATGATGTGTTAATATTGTATTTGTGGCGTGTGTTGATGATGATGATGTGTTGATACTGTATTTGTGGCATGTGTTGATGATGATGATGTGTTGATACTGTATTTGTGGCATGTGTTGATGATGTGTTAATATTGTATTTGTGGCGTGTGTTCCTGTCTCCTAGATCTCGAGGAACCACTACCAGAATGCACTAACAGCCAGTCTTATGGACAGTGTACCCCAGACCCCCGATCCTGAGGGGAGACCCACCATCCCTGAGACCCGCTCCCACAGCATCGCCCTGCCCCTGACACACACATACACTCACCTGCAACCCGTCCTGGAACGACACACGCACACAGAGGACCACACTGGACCCCTCACCTCACAGCTCAATGAGAGGAATCGCATTGTCCGTAAGTGGAGTGGTGCGTGTGAGTTACATAACCACTGTGGCAGAGAGAGAGAGAGAGAGAGAGAGAGAGAGGCTGTGGTCTCTCTCTTTGAATCGGTGGTCTGTCCTCTCTGAGTTAAACCATGGAGGGAATTGATCATGATGCAGATGTGTCCAGCATGATAACCATCTCTAGCTGCTTCCCCAATGCTCAATACCTCACTGTTTGCAGGTAATGGGTCATGGATCTGCTTCTTTCAGATAGATCTACACTTCTATGCACAGAAGGGGTTGGAACAAGTGGACAAGGGAGGGAGATTTTGAGACTGAAAACGGGTTACCACTTCACTGAGATGCAGCCTCTGTCCTGCTTCTCACAATAGTACTATGTCTCCCACTCCAGGCAGTAAGTCAGATGGACAGAGGAGCCCCAGGGACTCAGTGTTTCTATGGATGGATGACATTCCCTACATCCGAGAGGACCGACCGGAAGACTGTCAGGAAGACCAACCAGAGGAGCCACCAGAGAAGAAACCGGAAGACCTCCCGGAAGATCGAACAAAACACTGTCCGGAGGACCGTCTAGGAGACCGTCTGACAGATTGCCTGGAAGGCCATCAGGGAAAATGGCTAGTAGAATGTCCAGAAGACCAGCTGGAAGACCAGCTGGAAGACAGGCTAGAAGACCAGCTGAAAGACAGGCTAGAAGACCAGCTGAAATACCAACTGGAAAGCCAAGAAGGGAATGGTGAGGAGACCTGTGTTATATTACGACCCAGTTTACACTGATAAGCTGTGTGTGTGAGTTGTAAGCTTTTATAGCTGTTATATACAGTTGAAATCGGAAGTTTACATACACTTTAGCCAAATACATTTAAACTCAGTTTTTCACAATTCCTGACATTTAATCCTAGTAAAAATTCCCTGTTTTAGGTCAGTTAGGATCACCACTATAATAATAATAGTAGACAGAATGATTTATTTCAGCTTTTATTTCTTTCATCACATTCCCAGTGGGATAGAAGTTTACATACACTCAATTCATATTTGGTAGAATTGCCTTCAAACGTTTCGGGCAGCCTTCCACAAGCTTCCCACAATAAGTTGGGTGAATTTTGGCCCATCATCCTGACAGAGCTGGTGTAACTGAGTCAGGTTTGTAGGCCTCCTTGCTCGCACACGCTTTTTCAGTTCTGCCCACAAATTTTCTATGGGATTGAGGTCAGGGCTTTGTGATGGACACTCCAATACCTTCACTTTGTTGTCCTTAAGCCATTTTGCCACAACTTTGGAAGTATGCTTGGGGTCCATTTGGAAGACCCATTTGCGACCAAGCTTTAACTTCCTGACTGATGTCATGAGATGTTGCAATATATCCACATACTTTTCCTGCCTCATGATGCCATCTATTTTGTGAAGTGCACCAGTCCCTCCTGCAGCAAAGTACCCCCACAACATGATACTGCCACCCCCGTGCTTCAAGGTTGGGATGGTGTTCTTCGACTTGCAAGCCTCCCCCTTTTTCTTCCAAACATAACAATGGTCATTATGGCCAAACAGTTCTATTTTTGTTTCATCAGACCAGAGGACATTTCTCTAAAAAGTACGATCATTGTCCCCATGTGCAGTTGCAAACCGTAGTCTGGCTTTTTTTATGGCGGTTTTGGAGCAGTGGCTTCTTCCTTGCTGAACAGCCTTTTAGGTTATGTCGATATAGGACTCATTTTACTGTGGATATAGATACTTTTGTACCTGTTTCCTCCAGCATCGTCACAAGGTCCTTTGCTGTTGTTCTGGGATTGATTTGCACTTTTCGCACCAAAGTACGTTCATCTCCAGGAGACAGAACGCGTCTCTTTTCTGAGCGGTATGACGGCTGCGTGGTCCCATGGTGTTTATACTTGCGTACTGTTTGTTCAGATGAACGTGGTACCTTCAGGCGTTTGGAAATTGCTCCCAAGGATGAACCAGACAATTTTTTTTCTGAGGTCTTGGCTGATTTCTTTTGATTTTCACATGATGTCAAGCAAAGAGGCACTGAGTTTGAAGGTAGGTCTTGAAATACATCCACAGGTACACCTCCAATTGACTCAAATGATGTCAATTAGCCTATCAGAAGCTTCTAAAGCCATGACACAATTTTATGGAATTTTCCAAGCTGTTTAAAGGCACAGTCAACTTAGTGTAAACGTCTGACCCACTGGAATTGTGATACAGTGAAATAATCTGTCTGTAAACAATTGTTGTAAAAATTACTTGTGTCATGCACAAAGTAGATGTCCTATCTGACTTGCCAAAACTATAGTTTGTTAACAAGAAATTTGTGGAGTGGTTGAAAAACGAGTTTTAATGACTCTAACCTAAGTGTATGTAAACTTCCGACTTCAACTGTACATGAGTGCTAACACTATCTAGTAGGGTTGGTCGTATCCAGATATTCATATCGTCATACCGTCCTCCTCTCATACCAGGATATGTGGTATTACTGGCTTAGTACACAAGGGGGTGCCAACATTTTTAATGGAGGCTGTTAGCTAAAAATGATAAAGGACACAAATGAAAAACAAATTGCAAAAACAGGCAATCCAGCCCATAAAGCTATACATATATCAGTCAGGAGCTACAAAATGTCATTTTTGGTGAGTTTGGACATTTACAATGGAATGTGAACGAGACACATTGTGCTAATAAACAAGGTTTTGACGCATGCTTGTCTGCAGGAAGAACAGTACTGGCTCTGAAGCAGCATGAGTAGGCTACAAGTTGTCTGTCGAGTCGCTAGGGCAACGGGCCTGCCTGCCCTGGTTTAAGAGGAGAGGAGAAGACAGGCTGAGAGTGGAGTGGAGAAAAAATGCAAGGAAGTCAAGATGGTGACAGCTGTACAAATAACTCATCCATGGGGGTTTACTTCTCAAACACGGCAGAAAGCTAACACAATATGATGCCCCATCACCTTATTAGATCAGCCGCTTACTTAGATTAACTAGCAAATTAAATTTAAGGGTCGTGTTAAGGCAGAATTCTGCGTTTTTCACGCTGGAAAAAAATGATAAAATGCTTAAGAAATATCTTGCTGCGTTTTGTAAACGCAGATTTAAAATGCTTCTCATTGTAATTTGTGCTCAGCATCAGACTAATTCTGTGCTTCAGTTGCACTTCTCCACTCAGATGAGAATTCATGACCAGGCATTCTATCAGCAGACAGAGCTCTGTGATGTGGAGCTACTGTTCTCCATCATTCTATCAGCAGACAGAGCTCTGACTGATGTGGAGCTACTGTTCTCCATCATTCTATCAGCAGACAGAGCTCTGACTGATGTGGAGCTACTGTTCTCCATCATTTTATCAGCAGACAGAGCTCTGACTGATGTGGAGCTACTGTTCTCCATCATTCTATCAGCAGACAGAGCTCTGACTGATGTGGAGCTACTGTTCTCCATCATTCTATCAGCAGACAGAGCTCTGATTGATGTGGAGCTACTGTTCTCCATCATTCTATCAGCAGACAGAGCTCTGACTGATGTGGAGCTACTCCATCATTCTATCAGCAGACAGAGCTCTGACTGATGTGGAGCTACTGTTCTCCATCATTCTATCAGCAGACAGAGCTCTGACTGATGTGGAGCTACTGTTCTCCATCATTCTATCAGCAGACAGAGCTCTGACTGATGTGGAGCTACTCCATCATTCTATCAGCAGACAGAGCTCTGTGATGTGGAGCTACTGTTCTCCATCATTCTATCAGCAGACAGAGCTCTGTGATGTGGAGCTACTGTTCTCCATCATTCTATCAGCAGACAGAGCTCTCACTGATGTGGAGCTACTCCATCATTCTATCAGCAGACAGAGCTCTGACTGATGTGGAGCTACTCCATCATTCTATCAGCAGACAGAGCTCTGACTGATGTGGAGCTACTGTTCTCCATCATTCTATCAGCAGACAGAGCTCTGACTGATGTGGAGCTACTGTTCTCCATCATTCTATCAGCAGACAGAGCTCTGACTGATGTGGAGCTACTGTTCTCCTGTACTTTTCAGTGTGGCCAGCCTAGTTCTCTGGTAAAATACCAGATTAACTTCAAGAAAAACATCAGGAAATGTAGCTGGCTACATTCTTTCTATGATAAACATTAGACATAGGATGGCCATGCATCGTTTCTGCAAAAAAATATCTTGCTTTTTCATTAAGCTGATTTACCTGTGTGGCAGCCAGCCAAATAGCATTGCATTTCTTTTGTCATCTGATGAAAATGAAGCTGTTTTCTGCCAAATGTGTTGCACTAATATATTTTCTGTGAAGGAGAACTAGTTGCACATCCCTGATCACTCTAATGAAGCAAAAAAAAACACTTGACTTTCAATATAAAACGCGACCCCTCTCAATACACAGCTGGACTCACCTGGTCCCACTTTCGCCCATTGTGCTACTTACAAACAAACACCAAACACGTGACTGGCTCAACTGTTCTGGGGATCTACGGTACGGTAAGCTGGTGAAATGAAGAAAGCGATCTGCTTCATCTCCTAGGGTATTGCACAAGTTGACTCCAGGTGTTTACTTAGTCCTCACAAGTCTAGTGAAGTTTGAAAAATCCTTCCATGGAAATATTGCCTAGAGCAGTGCCAAGGCCATGGTTTGCATAATTAATAGAATTGATTTATAGTCTTGTAGGTTGTAGCAGATTTTGTAATGGGCTGTATTCATACACTTCTCATTTCTCTATTCTCTCTATGCTCCATCTCTCTACTCTCCACCTCTCTCTCCTCTACTCTCCACCTCTCTCTCTCTCCTCTACTCTCCACCTCTCTCTCTCTCCTCTCCTCTCCACCTCTCTCTCTCTCCTCTCCACCTCTCTCTCTCTCTCCTCTACTCTCCACCTCTCTCTCTCCTCTACTCTCCACCTCTCTCTCTCTCCTCTACTCTCCACCTCTCTTTCTCTCCTCTACTCTCCACCTCTCTCTCTCTCCTCTACTCTCCACCTCTCTCTCTCTCTCCTCTACTCTCCACCTCTCTCTCTCTCCTCTACTCTCCACCTCTCTCTCTCTCCTCTACTCTCCACCTTTCTCTCTTTCCTCTACTCTACACCTCTCTCCCATCTCTCCTCTACTCTCCAATCACTCCTCTCCTCTCCACCTCTCTCCCATCACTCCTCTCCTCTCCACCTCTCTCGCACCATACATATGAGATGAGTAAAGAAAAAATATGAAAACATTATTAAAGTGACTTGTGTTCCATTATTAAGTGGCCAGTGATTTCAAATCTATTTATATGGGGCAGCAGCCTCTAAGGTGCAGGGTTATGTAATCGGGTGGAAGCTGCCTAGTGATGGTTATTTAACAGTCTGATGGCCTTGAGATAAAAGCTGTTTTCCAGTCTCTTGGTCCCAGCTTTGATGCACCTGTACTGACTTCGACTTCTGGAAGATAGCGGGGTGAACAGGCAGTGGCTCGGGTGGTTGTTGTCCTTGATAATCTTTTTGGTCTTCCTGTGACATCGAGTGCTGTAGGTGTCCTGGAGGGCAGGTAGTTTTCCCCCGGTGATACGTTGGGTAGACAGCACCACCCTCTGGAGAGCCTTGCGGTTGCGGGGGTTGCCGTACCAGGCGGTGATATAGCCCGACAGGATGCTCTCAATTGTGCATCTGTAAAAGTTTGAGGGTTTTAGGTGCCAGACTATAGTGACAGCAGGCGTATCATAGCAACAGAACTTTGTGTTTTATCTTTCGCTGCGTCACACACTTTCCTCCAGAGAGTCTGGCATGTATTGTTTAAAGACGAACGAGCTCATGGGTCTCTGAATGAGAGATTTGTTTTTAAGATTTGTGTAATTATTAAATCAAAGATTATATTTTATATTGTAAATATAAGAATATCACAATATTATGTGTCATGTGCAGAGATTGACACTGTGTCCTACCCTTCCAGATAACAAGAGGAGTTCCTTGATGGGAGAAGAAGGTGGAGGAAGGCATGGAGCAGTCATCGTTGACCACCTAGCACAAAGCCAGAGAGAAGAGACAACAGGGAAGATCTAGCACAGATAATGAACTGTCTCGCTCTCTCTCTCTCTTCTCCCTTCCTCCCAGTCTTCTACCTACTGGGTACTGGGGTAGAAGTTTAGTTGTGACCACACTGTCGTATTTAGACATCCAGAAGCTCAAGCCCTTTCTCTGAACTGTCCACTCCCCAGACCCAACCCCCTAACCCAGTATAACCTCTGTCCACTCCCCAGACCCAACCCCGTAACCCAGTATAACCTCTGTCCACTCCCCAGACCCAACCCCCTAACCCAGTATAACCTCTGTCCACTCCCCAGACCCAACCCCCTAACCCTGTATGCCCTCTGTCCACTCCCCAGACCCAACCCCCTAACCCAGTATAACCTCTGTCCACTCCCCAGACCCAACCCCCTAACCCTGTATAACCTCTGTCCAATCCCCAGACCCAACCCCCTAACCCAGTATAACCTCTGTCCACTCCCCAGACCCAACCCCCTAACCCTGTATGCCCTCTGTCCACTCCCCAGACCCAACCCCCTAACCCAGTATAACCTCTGTCCACTCCCCAGACCCAACCCCCTAACCCTGTATAACCTCTGTCCACTCCCCAGACCCAACCCCCCTAACCCTGTATACCCTCTGTCCACTCCCCAGACCCAACCCCCTAACCCTGTATAACCTCTGTCCACTCCCCAGACCCAACCCCCCTAACCCTGTATACCCTCTGTCCACTCCCCAGACCCAACCCCCCTAACCCAGTATAACCTCTGTCCACTCCCCAGACCCAACCCCCCTAACCCTGTATAACCTCTGTCCACTCCCCAGACCCAACCCCCCTAACCCTGTATACCCTCTGTCCACTCCCCAGACCCAACCCCCCTAACCCTGGATAACCTCTGTCCACTCCCCAGACCCAACCCCCTAACCCTGTATAACCTCTGTCCACTCCTATCCCTGTATATCCTCTGTCCACTCCCCAGACCCAACCCCCCTAACCCTGTATAACCTCTGTCCACTCCCCAGACCCAACCCCCTAACCCTGTATAACCTCTGTCCACTCCCCAGACCCAACCCCCCTAACCCTGGATAACCTCTGTCCACTCCCCAGACCCAACCCCCCTAACCCTGTATACCCTCTGTCCACTCCCCAGACCCAACCCCCCTAACCCTGGATAACCTCTGTCCACTCCCCAGACCCAACCCCCTAACCCTGTATAACCTCTGTCCACTCCCCAGACCCAACCCCCCCTAACCCTGTATAACCTCTGTCCACTCCCCAGACCCAACCCCCCTAACCCTGTACACACTCTGTCCACTCCCCAGACCCAACCCCCTAACCCTGTATAACCTCTGTCCACTCCCCAGACCCAACCCCCTAACCCTGGATGCCCTCTGTCCACTCCCCAGACCCAACCCCCCTAACGCTGTATATCCTCTGTCCACTCCCCAGACCCAACCCCCTAACCCTGGATACCCTCTGTCCACTCCCCAGACCCAACCCACCTAACCCTGGATACCCTCTGTCCACTCCCCAGACCCAACCCCCCTAACCCTGGATAACCTCTGTCCACTCCCCAGACCCAACCCCCTAACCCTGGATGCCCTCTGTCCACTCCCCAGACCCAACCCCCTAACCCTGGATAACCTCTGTCCACTCCCCAGACCCAACCCCCCTAACCCTGTATACCCTCTGTCCACTCCCCAGACCCAACCCCCCTAACCCTGTATACCCTCTGTCCACTCCCCAGACCCAACCCCCCTAACCCTGTACACCCTCTGTCCACTCCCCAGACCCAACCCCCCTAACCCTGTATACCCTCTGTCCACTCCCCAGACCCAACCCCCTAACCCTGTATATCCTCTGTCCACTCCCCAGACCCAACCCCCCTAACCCTGTATACCCTCTGTCCACTCCCCAGACCCAACCCCCCTAACCCTGGATGCCCTCTGTCCACTCCCCAGACCCAACCCCCCCTAACCCTGTATACCCTCTGTCCACTCCCCAGACCCAACCCCCCTAACCCTGTATACCCTCTGTCCACTCCCCAGACCCAACCCCCCTAACCCTGTATAACCTCTGTCCACTCCCCAGACCCAACCCCCCTAACCCTGTATATCCTCTGTCCACTCCCCAGACCCAACCCCCCTAACCCTGTATAACCTCTGTCCACTCCCCAGACCCAACCCCCCTAACCCTGTATATCCTCTGTCCACTCCCCAGACCCAACCCCCTAACCCTGGAAACCCTCTGTCCACTCCCCAGACCCAACCCCCCTATCCCTGTATATCCTCTGTCCACTCCCCAGACCCAACCCCCCTAACCCTGGATGCCCTCTGTCCACTCCCCAGACCCAACCCCCTAACCCAGTATATCCTCTGTCCACTCCCCAGACCCAACCCCCCCTAACCCTGGATACCCTCTGTCCACTCCCCAGACCCAACCCCCTAACCCTGGATAACCTCTGTCCACTCCCCAGACCCAACCCCCTAACCCTGGATAACCTCTGTCCACTCCCCAGACCCAACCCCCCCTAACCCTGGATAACCTCTGTCCACTCCCCATACCCAACCCCCCTAACCCTGTATACCCTCTGTCCACTCCCCAGACCCAACCCCCTAACCCAGTATATCCTCTGTCCACTCCCCAGACCCAACCCCCCCTAACCCTGTATGCCCTCTGTCCACTCCCCAGACCCAACCCCCCTAACCCTGTATAACCTCTGTCCACTCCCCAGACCCAACCCCCTAACCCAGTATAACCTCTGTCCACTCCCCAGACCCAACCCCCTAACCCTGTATAACCTCTGTCCACTCCCCAGACCCAACCCCCTAACCCTGGATACCCTCTGTCCACTACCCAGACCCAACCCCCCTAACCCTGGATACCCTCTGTCCACTCCCCAGACCCAACCCCCCTAACCCTGTATAACCTCTGTCCACTACCCAGACCCAACCCCCTAACCCAGTATAACCTCTGTCCACTCCCCAGACCCAACCCCCTATCCCTGTATACCCTCTGTCCACTACCCAGACCCAACCCCCTAACCCTGGATGCCCTCTGTCCACTACCCAGACCCAACCCCACTAACCCTGTATATCCTCTGTCCACTCCCCAGACCCAACCCCCCTAACCCTGTATAACCTCTGTCCACTACCCAGACCCAACCCCCCTAACCCAGTATAACCTCTGTCCACTACCCAGACCCAACCCCCCTAACCCAGTATACCCTCTGTCCACTACCCAGACCCAACCCCCTAACCCTGGATGCCCTCTGTCCACTACCCAGACCCAACCCCACTAACCCTGTATATCCTCTGTCCACTCCCCAGACCCAACCCCCCTAACCCTGTATAACCTCTGTCCACTACCCAGACCCAACCCCCCTAACCCAGTATAACCTCTGTCCACTACCCAGACCCAACCCCCCTAACCCAGTATAACCTCTGTCCACTACCCAGACCCAACCCCCCTAACCCAGTATAACCTCTGTCCACTCCCCAGACCCAACCCCCTAACCCAGTATACCCTCTGTCCACTCCCCAGACCCAACCCCCTAACCCTGGATGCCCTCTGTCCACTCCCCAGACCCAACCCCCTAACCCTGGATACCCTCTGTCCACTCCCCAGACCCAACCCCCTAACCCTGGATGCCCTCTGTCCACTCCCCTATCCCTGGATGCGCTCTCCTTTGAGTTTTCTGGGTAACAGACTACTGAAACATTATGACTTGAATTAATTGATGTACTTCACTGTATATTTCTGTTGAGTTACCTTTCATCCACCCATCTCTACAGGGGAAGAAGAAGAAACTAAATGAAGAGGAAAAAAGAGGGAAATAGCAAGTCTAGACATGAGCCATCTTATAAATATCTTTATTTGTCAACCAAGAAGACAAAAATGTCTCTCTTCTGCCATCAGACAGTTCCTTAAGTGCTTTCAGCACAGGGACCTGTCCTTATCATAGAATACTTCTATCAGTCAACCAACGATGGCTGGTAGGAGTCCTGCCATGTGAATGCCATCCTCACTGCCAGTGTTCTGACCACACAAAGGGAAGAAACACACACCAGCCATGAGAAGAAGCACAATGTCTACAACCACAGGGACTTTATACTGATTCAAAGGAGCAGTCTGTCATTTCTTTGTCACATGTGGCCACTGGAAGAAATGCACGAACAGTCAAGTCTCAGGCAATGCACACACACACACACACACACACACACACACACACACACACACACACACACACACACACACACACACACACACACACACACACACACACACACACACACACACACACACAGTTCCATTGAAGTCAATGGACACACAGTCCTACCGGATCTATACTTTTTACCAGATGTTAAACTGCAGATTGCAGCTTTAATACAGATGTATAATAAGTGTAGCTGAGCTCCAACAAACCTGCCTCCTTAAACAAGGGATATGCAATATTTACAATCCACAAAACGTACGGCACTACATTTTACCTACATTTGCAAAGGTATTTTACTATGATTAGATAATATGATATATTGATGATGATTGATATTCATTAATGAGAAGATTTGATTTACAATATGGTGGTTATTTGGTTTTATGTGTAATGAATAGGCTGTTTTAACAGCATGCTTCTGGATGATAGAGAAACTCACTTTTGCCATATCATCATAACACACACAATATGTTCCTGCATGGTTTAAACCAGAGCCATTTACACAACAAGTGTCATCTGTACAGTATGTCATCTCCATATCACCATTACTTGTAACGGTTGTCGAAGTCGTTCTCCTCCTCAGACGAGGAGGAGCATGGATCGGACCAAGACGTAGAGTGGAAAGTGGTCATTATTTAATGAAAACGAAAACGATACAAAACAACAAACGTGACAAAACCGAAACAGTCCTGTGTGGCACAAACACTGACACAGGAACAAACACCCACAAAACACACGTGAAACCCAGGCTGCCTAAGTACGATTCTCAATCAGGGACAACGATTGACAGCTGCCTCTGATTGAGAATCATACCAGGCCGAACACAAAACCCCAACATAGAAAATCACACATAGACAGCCCACCCCAACTCACACCCTGACCAACTAAATAAATACAAGAAAAAGGAAAACAGGTCAGGAACGTGACATTACTTAGTTCCAGGGAATGCATTTTAAAATGGCCTGCCATAGTTACAACTGTTACCTACTACTGCAATGTCACATCCTATGGAACTGTGTCATTACGGTTGTAAAAGCCTATCTGTCTGTGTAGAGCCCCATGTCAAAGTGAAGTGTTACTCCCACAAGCATGAATTACTGCAGATGCCAACACAACAGGTTCATGGGAAATTTCACCATTTTACAGAGGACGATGCATGTTTCCAATGACATCATCAATCAATTAGTAGACATTTAGTAGACAATGCCAACTCATAATTGGTTAAAATAACACAATGCACACTGATGATGTCATTGGAAACACTTATCTTCCTCTATCTTTTTTACTACATAACACAGAAATGTGCCATATTTTATATACTGTATGTTGATGTTGGGGGATTCTGGAGATGATGAAGGTGAATCTTTTAGAAATTTCCCTTGAACTATTCTCTGTCATGTGACCTATCCAGGGACGCACAAGGGCATAGGAACACAGGGGGCTGAGGGTTTAGCTTCTGGGCTGAGAGGATGCAGATACAGGGGGCTGGAGCTGGGGGCTAGGGGGCTGGAGATGGGGGCTAGGGGGCTGGGGGCTAGGGAGCTGGAGATGGGGGCTAGTGGGCTGGAGCTGGGGGCTAGGGGGCTGGAGCTGGGGGCTAGTGGGGCTGGAGCTGGGGGCTAGTGGGCTGGGGGCTGGAGCTGGGGGCTAGGGGGCTGGAGCTGGGGGCTAGGGGGCTGGAGCTGGGGGCTAGTGGGCTGGGGGCTGGAGCTGGGGGCTAGGGGGCTGGGGGCTGGAGCTGGGGGCTAGGGAGCTGGGGGCTGGGGGCTAGGGGGCTGGAGCTGGGGGCTAGGGAGCTGGGGGCTAGGGGGCTGGGGGCTGGAGCTGGGGGCTAGGGGGCTGGGGGCTGGAGCTGGGGGCTAGGGGGCTGGAGCTGGGGGCTGGGGGCTAGGGGGCTGGAGCTGGGGGCTAGGGAGCTGGGGGCTAGGGGGCTGGGGGCTGGAGCTGGGGGCTAGGGAGCTGGGGGCTGGAGCTGGGGGCTAGGGAGCTGGGGGCTAGGGAGCTGGGGGCTAGGGGGCTGGGGGCTGGAGCTGGGGGCTAGGGGGCTGGGGGCTAGGGAGCTGGGGGCTAGGGGGCTGGAGCTGGGGGCTAGGGGGCTGGGGGCTAGGGAGCTGGGGGCTAGGGGGCTGGAGCTGGGGGCTAGGGGGCTGGGGGCTAGGGTGCTGGAGCTGGGGGCTAGGGGGCTAGGGAGCTGGGGGCTAGGGGGCTGGAGCTGGGGGCTAGGGGGCTGGGGGCTAGGGTGCTGGAGCTGGGGGCTAGTGGGCTGGGGGCTGGAGATGGGGGCTAGGGGGCTGGAGCTGGGGGCTAGTGGGCTGGGGGCTGGAGCTGGGGGCTAGGGGGCTGGGGGCTGGAGCTGGGGGCTAGGGGGCTGGGGCTGGAGCTGGGGGCTAGGGGGCTGGAGCTGGGGGCTGGGGGCTAGGGGGCTGGGGGCTGGAGCTGGGGGCTAGGGGGCTGGAGCTGGGGGCTGGGAGCTAGGGGGCTGGGGGCTAGGGGGCTGGAGCTGGGGGCTAGGGAGCTGGGGGCTAGGGGGCTGGGGGCTGGAGCTGGGGGCTAGGGGGCTGGGGGCTAGGGGGCTGGGGGCTAGGGGGCTGGAGGCTAGGGAGCTGGGGGCTAGGGGGCTGGAGCTGGGGGCTAGGGGGCTGGGGGCTAGGGAGCTGGGGGCTGGGGGCTGGAGCTGGGGGCTAGGGGGCTGGAGCTGGGGGCTAGGGGGCTGGGGGCTAGGGAGCTGGGGGCTAGGGGGCTGGAGCTGGGGGCTAGGGGGCTGGGGGCTAGAGATGGGGGCTAGGGAGCTGGGAGCTGGGGGCTGGAGCTGGGGGCTGGAGCTGGGGGCTAGGGGGCTGGGGGCTGGGGGCTGGAGCTGGGGGCTAGGGGGCTGGGGGCTGGAGCTGGGGGCTGGGGGCTAGGGAGCTAGGGGGCTAGGGGGCTGGGGGCTAGGGAGCTGGGGGCTGGAGCTGGGGGCTATAGGGCTGGGGGCTGGGGGCTGGAGCTGGGGGCTAGTGGGCTGGGGGCTGGGGGCTAGGGGGCTGGAGATGGGGGCTAGGGGGCTGGAGCTGGGGGCTGGAGCTGGGGGCTAGGGGGCTGGGGGCTAGGGAGCTGGGGGCTAGGGGGCTGGAGCTGGGGGCTAGGGGGCTGGGGGCTAGAGATGGGGGCTAGGGAGCTGGGAGCTGGAGCTGGGGGCTGGAGCTGGGGGCTGGAGCTGGGGGCTAGGGGGCTGGGGGCTGGGGGCTGGAGCTGGGGGCTAGGGGGCTGGGGGCTGGAGCTGGGGGCTGGGGGCTAGGGAGCTGGGGGCTAGGGGGCTAGGGGGCTGGGGGCTAGGGAGCTGGGGGCTGGAGCTGGGGGCTATAGGGCTGGGGGCTGGGGGCTGGAGCTGGGGGCTAGTGGGCTGGGGGCTGGGGGCTAGGGGGCTGGAGATGGGGGCTAGGGGGCTGGAGCTGGGGGCTAGGGGGCTGGAGATGGGGGCTAGGGGGCTGGAGCTGGGGGCTAGGGGGCTGGAGCTGGGGGCTAGGGGGCTGGAGATGGGGGCTAGGGGGCTGGGGGCTAGGGAGATGGGGGCTAGGGGGCTGGAGCTGGGGGCTGGGGGCTAGGGAGCTGGGGGCTAGGGGGCTGGGGGCTAGGGGGCTGGAGCTGGGGGCTAGGGAGCTGGGGGCTAGGGGGCTGGGGGCTAGGGGGCTGGAGCTGGGGGCTGGGGCTGGGGGCTGGGGGCTGGGGTCTAGGGGGCTGGAGCTGGGGGCTAGGGGGCTGGAGCTGGGGGCTAGGGGGCTGGGTTTGAACAGGAGCACATGGACTGGGTGTATGGAGTGCACTGCTTACTGCTTTCCCTGTAGAATATTAGCCCATATTCCCTTAGTTCTGCTAGAATTATCTGCATGCACGAAGCAGAGAGCTTGGCGTACAGTGATGTTTCCCCTAGACACTAATCAAAGGTCAGTTCTAACGTTTTATCCCCAAATAGTAAGGTTAGGATTGTGTATTAGGAAGCTGATGCTAGATCTGTGCCTACAGTACCTTGCAAAAGTATTCATCCCCCTTGTCGTTTTTCCTATTTTGTTGCATTACAACCTGTAATTTAAATTGATTTTATTTGGATTTCATGTAATGGACAAACACAAAATAGTCCAAATTGATGAAATTAAAATAATATCTTGCTATAAAAAATAAAATAAGAAATGGATATATATATTCACCCCCTTTGCTTTGAAGCCCCTAAATAAGATCTGGTGCAACCAATTACCTTTAGAAGTCACACAATTAGTTAAATAAAGTCCACCTGTGGGCAATCTAAGTGTCACATGATCTGTCACATGATCTCAGTATATATACACCAGTTCTGAAAGGCCCCAGAGTCTGCAACACCACTAAGCAAGCGGCACCATGAAGACCAATGAGCTCTCCAAACAGGTCAGGGACAAAGTTGTGGAGAAGTACAGAACAGGGTTGGGTTATAAAAAAATATCATAAACTTTGAACATCTCATTAAATCCATTATTTAAAAAATTGAAAGGATATGGCACCACAACAAACCTGCCAAGAGAGGGCCACCCACCAAAACTCAAGGACCAGGCAAAGAGGGCATTAATCAGAGGCAACAAAGAGACCAAAGATAACCCTCTAGGAGCTGCAAAGCTCCACAGCGGAGATTGGAGTATCTGTCCATAGGACCACTTGAAGCCGTACACTCCACAGAGCTGGGCTTTATGGAAGAGTGGCCAGAAAAAAAGCCATTGCTGAAAGAAAAAATAAGCAAGCATGTTTGGTGTTCGCCAAAAGGCATGTGGGAGACTTCCAAAACATATGGAAGAAGGTAGTCTGGTCAGATAAGACTAAAATGTAGCTTTTTGGCAATCAAGGAAAACGCTACGTCTGGCGCAAATCCAACACCTCGCATCACCCCGAGAAAACCATCCCCACAGTGAAGCATGGTGGTGGCAGCATCATGCTTTGGGGATGTTTTTCCATCAGCAGGGACTGGGAAACTGGTCAAAATTAAAGGAATGATGGATGGCGCTAAATACAGGGAAATTTTTGAGGGAAACCTGTTTCAGTCTTCTAGAGATTTGAGACTGGGACGGAGGTTCACATTCCAGCAGGACAATGACCCTAAGCATACTGCTAAAGCAACACTCGAGTGGTTTAAGGGGAAACATTTAAATGTCTTGGAAGGGCCTAGTCAAAGCCCAGACCTCAATCCAATTGAGAATCTGTGGTATGACTTAAAGATTGCAGTACACCAGCAGAACCCATCCAACTTGAAGGAGCTGGAGCAGTTTTGCCTTGAAGAATGGGCAAAAATCCCAGTGGCTAGATGTGCCAAGCTTACAGAGACATACCCCAAGAGACTTGCAGCTGTAATTGCTGCCAAAGGTGGCTCTACAAAGTATTGACTTTGGGGGGGTGAATAGTTATGCACGCTCAAGTTCTGTTTTTTTGTCTTATTTCTTGTTTGTTTCACAATATTTTGCATCTTCAAAGTGGTAGGCATGTTGTGTAAATCAAATTATATAAACACCCCAAAAATAAATTCATTCCAGGTTGTAAGGCAACAAAATAGGAAAAATGCCAAGGAGGGTGAATACTATCACAAGCCACTGTATTTAAGGACAACTCCTACCTTGTGCTAGGGACTCAGCTTGATGCAGAGAGGAGCAGGACGCAGACCTGGGCTTATGAAAAGCCAGGCTGAATTGGATGTGTAGTCTGGTGGAGGAGTTATAGTCTATACAAATCTGATAAGCATGAGAGAAAAAGACCTGTCTAATATAAGCTGACAGCTGCAGAGTACAGTCAGGATATCAGGACAATGTAACATTTTCAAGGACAGACAGACACCCCTGTAAAGTCAAACAGGCTCAGATGAGAGGAATGGATGTTGTTTGATAGGAATGTATGCCAATGTACACAGGGGTTTGGAGTTAGAGATGTATAGAGAGAGGAAGAGGTTTTACAGTGCCCTTACTTTAATATATAGGTCGTCCGACAATGGGCTCTGTCCTATTAATCTGTAGCGATAATAATTCCCTAAAACCTGCCTGGGACCATCACTATTCACTACTGGTTAGCTGCTATTCCACTGAGCTTAGAATGAGCTGCTCTGTATTGTGCAATACTGACAGATGACTGATTTACAGACAGCATATACAGAGGGAGAGTGGGAGGGAAGTAGAAAGGGAGTGAAAGAGGGAGGAAAAGAGACAAAAATGAAGAGGGATCCTGCGTCACAGCGCTATACTGCAGGGAAGGTGGGAGGAGATGTGACGCACTCTGACTTCAAGCCACTGCTTTCCGTGACGCACACAAACACGGGGGTGATCTATGGGGAGACTCAGTGGCACGGATATAGTAGCATTGATTTACTTTGCCTGTAAGGACTCACTGAACCGCTTTGCCCCTCCCACACACATCCTTATGACCTGACAAATAGCTGAGAAACCAAGCAACTCAGTCTCATGCTCTCAAAGAAGATATTTATTGGTGAGGGAGACAGAGATTCAGCAGATAGAGATGTATATATATATATCGGAGAGGAAGAGGCGAAGCGAGAGGGATAACTGGGTCAAAAATCTGTCTTCTCCAGCAGGTGGTGCTATTTTGTTTTTCACTCACCAAGCAAAGAGTTTTTGTATGGAGGTCAATGAGTGTGTTGAATTTGGTTAACAAAAAAATGTATGGCTTATTTTCTACCTGAGGTTTACTTGATCTAATCGAAGTTCCGTAATGCTTAGGTTGTTACGAGAGTACTGATATAAGTAGGATACGTGAAATCCCGTCAACTTTGAGAAAAAACACTTTATATCAGAGTCGTCTCGAGATGGCTATGCATATTCATGACATGAGGCTAGCAGCATAGCATCTCTCGCCATTGAATACAGGCGGTTGACGTCAACAACCCTCATCAAATATTCTAAAAAGTATTAAAGTAACGAGATGTATCCACCAATCCAAAGAGAGGAATAGACGGACTGCCGTCGTTCCACTTTGTGGACAAATCCCATTGTTAGGGTGGAGACATACAGTCAAAGGTTTGGACACACCTACTCATTCAAAGGTTATTCTTGATTTTTAACATTTTCTACATTGTAGAATAATATTGAAGACCACAAAACTATGAAATAACACATCTTTATTTTATTTATTTAACTAGGCATGTCAGTTAAGAACAAATTCTTATTTACAATGACGGCCTACCCCAGCCAAACCCTAAGCCAGACGACGCTGGGCCAATTGTGCGCCGCCCTATGAGACTTCCAATCACGTCTGGTTGTGATGCAGCCATTGAATAGGTGTATCCGAACTTTTGACTGTTACTGTAGTTCTCATCATTATATCCAAATCTCTGTTATATAGATTAAGAGACAGAATGTGGGAATTTAGGGATGGTTCAACGGTTTACAAGATCTTCAGAATATCAGGGTTCAGGATATCAGACCTCCCAATGAATGTTTTAAAAACTCCTCAATAAAAAGATTATTCTGGACTCCTGTATTGACAGTGTTCTTTGTTTCCTGCACTCCCCAATGTCAAGAGAAACATTCAAAACAGAGAACTTGCACAAACAAAATATCATTATTTCTATCCTGGCTCTCAGATGAACTTTCCTACAACATTAGAATTACAACATAGTGTGAGAAACAGGAGGGCAGTGACCTATACTGACTGGGTCAAAACACTACACACACGGATAACCACATAAAAACCCTGTTTTGATTCCAGGTTGTTTCTATGTTGTTACAGCATTTTTAATCAGCATTCCATGACTATGACACATGGTGGTGTGTAGACATTTATTCAAGGCTTCGAGTCAAAGCCCCTTCAGATACATAGCTATTCACTTACAGACACTAGCTGTGAGCGCATTTCATTTGTGCAATTTTGAACATTACATGTACATCACTGAGATGGTAGCTACTGATAATAGTGCAATAATAATGCTACACACAGAGACAGCATCAGAACAGACTGATTGGACATCCACATTGAGCAGACCCTTAATTAGAATGTCGAAAACAAAAAGAGATTATTGCTCTCTGATTGAGAACGCTTTGAGAACAGTCCTATTTGTCCCTATTGAACACACCCCAGCACTTTGAGAACAGTCCTATTTGTCCCTATTGAACGCCAGCACTTTGAGAACAGTCCTATTTGTCCCTATTGAACGCCAGGACTTTGAGAACAGTCCTATTTGTCCCTATTGAACGCACCCCAGCACTTTGAGAACAGTCCTATTTGTCCCTATTGAACGCACCCCAGGACTTTGAGAACAGTCCTATTTGTCCCTATTGAACGCACCCCAGCACTTTGAGAACAGTCCTATTTGTCCCTATTGAACGCCAGGACTTTGAAAACAGTCCTATTTGTCCCTATTGAACGCACCCCAGCACTTTGAGAACAGTCCTATTTGTCCCTATTGAACGCCAGGACTTTGAAAACAGTCCTATTTGTCCCTATTGAACGCACCCCAGCACTTTGAGAACAGTCCTATTTGTCCCTATTGAACGCACCCCAGCACTTTGAGAACAGTCCTATTTGTCCCTATTGAACGCACCCCAGCACTTTGAGAACAGTCCTATTTGTCCCTATTAAACGCACCCCAGCACTTTGAGAACAGTCCTATTTGTCCCTATTGAACGCACCCCAGGACTTTGAGAACAGCTTCCCCAACAGAGCGCTCCATACAGCTTAGGTCTGAGGTAATACAGGATTTTTACTTCAAGTCCCCTTGTGCTAAAATAAACATGATTGTAAATATAACGTCCTACATATATTTAGTGCGTGACTGATTTGGTCAATTGATTGTTTCACTCTAGTACTTTTTCCAAGTCAAATACTGTTTACTTGGGTCACAGTTAATATTTAGCGACATTCGCTCTCAAGTGGACCCAAACAACTCCTCCTATAAAACGTATTCAGGTGGTAAGTCAAACAGAATAGGGAATGTGCATTTTACAATAGGAATGGAATCATCCTAACCGGGACGTTCTTGAATTGTGGTGGTATTTGCGTCTCTTGCAACCATGAAAATGTATTGTCCTTTATACTGCAAAACTTTGTTTATGCATTGTTTTTAAAGTACTTAGGGTAAGCAAATTGGCTTGTCCCAGTAGTGATGTGTAGAGTTGTACAGACATATTTTGGGGATTTAGATGTATTATTGTTAATGCTAGAAAGTTTTAAAAAAGTGTATGTATCATATACATCAATAAAAACAAAAAGGAGGCTATTAAAATAACTATTTATTTTAAAATAGCATGTCTGTCCCTCAGGTGTCTGTCTTTGGTGTTCCTGCCTTGACAATCACTCAATGCAAATATAAACAAGAACCTTGAACATTCCCTCCAGTGGTGAACTTATCGGGGAGGGGTCTATATTGAAGAGAATTGTTAATTAATCACACCCAGTATGTCATAGATTTGAGGATTCCATTGATACTTTGGTATGTCGAAATCCAAAGTGTCCCTTGGTGTTATTCAATTTAAAATGTAGGGAAATGACATTGTGAGCAAAATTATTAATCATGTCAAAAATGATTTTCAAAAGAGCTAATGACTTTAGATTTGAGTATATGTTGCATCAATTTAAGAAAATCCTCAATAACCTAAAATTTCTCATTAGTGTTACCGTCATTGGTGTTACTACTCCTACCGATGGCACAATGTTATCATAATGTCATTCAGCGGTCATCTTAGTTGATTTAGAATGGGAAGATGTATTTTGGTATATTTAAATAAAAAAAATCTAGAATAACTAAGTAGAATTTTTTGCCAAAATGCCAGGCCCCAATGCCACCGCAATTCAAGAACAACCCCAGCAATACTAATCACATTGTAATGTTAATAAAATGATTAAGCAATGGAAGATCATCATCACCAGCACTGCTGGAGCTAGTCTAATACACCCAGATACACTTGGCCTGTGTCTCAATAGTTTAAACACTACAGCTTATTTTCCATATCTCCTTTCCTTGTGTCCTTCCCTCCATGATCACTGATCTGGCTGAACATGACAGCTGGAAGAAACATCAGTTACAATGAAGGAGATGAGGAAAGGAAGCCATTGCAAAGTGTCGACAGACACCCAGTCAGAGCCTTAGTGTGGAACCACACAGCATCTACAATGTCCTGACACAGACTGCTTATTCATGACACCACTGAACACAAACACTCAAAAGAAAATGACACACATCTCTCCACTGCAAACAGTAGTGATGAAGACACACAGTGATGACAAACACACACAGAGCCACAGACCAATTATTTACACTTCTCTTTAACTGTTACGCTGCCTTGTGCATTAGTTTAAGGGTTAAAATAGAATATATCTGTAGACAGGCAGTGACATCAGCTCAGCGTACTGTGGTGCGCTGGGAGATAGGAAGGGGGTTTCTGTGTGTTTGGTCTAACACCGGGGTGGGCAAACTCTTTGGCTCGAGGGCCACATTGGGATTTTGAAATTCAATGGAGGGACGCATTTTTTGGGGGACCAATTGTTTATTAAAATCAATTTGCGGGGGCCTCCCGAGTGATGTAGCAGTCTAATGCACTGCGTCGCAGTGCTTGAGGCGCCACTACAGACCCGGGTTCAATCCCAGGCTGTGTCACAGCTGGGAGTGACCGGGAGACCCATGCGACAGTGCACAATTGGCCCAGCATCGTCCGGGTTAGGAGAGGGTTTGGCAGGCCGAGATTTCCTTGTCCCATTACGCACTAGCGACTCGTTTGGCAGGCCAGGCGCATGCGCGCTGACACTGTCGCCAGGTGTTCAGTGTTTCTTCCGACACATTAGTGCGGCTGGCTTCTGGGTTAAGCGGGCATTGTGTCAAGAAGCAGTGCAGCTTGGCTGGGTCGGGTCGTGTTTCGGAGGACGCACGTCTCTCGAACTTCGCCTCTCCCGAGTCCGTACGGAAGTTTCAGCGATGGGACAAGACTATAACTACCAATTGGATGCCATGAAATTGGGGAGGGAAAAAAAGGTATTCAAAAAAAATCTATTTTTTGTAAATGTCTCGCGGGCCGGATGTGGCCCGTGGGCCGTACTTTGCTCCCCTGTGGTCTAATACATTATACACACACACTGCTGGTGGTGGACGAGTGGGCAGTGCTAAGGGTATTGTAATCTTCTACTGGACGTTGACAACAGTCTCGTGGATAGACTTGGCCACATAGTCGATGTTCTTAGTGGTCAGACCACACATGTTGATACGACCGCTGGCCATTAGGTAGATACTCCTCTCCTTGATCATGTACTCCACTTGTTTAGCTGGAGAGAGACAAAATATTAAAAAGGTATGAACAAATCAAATGGTATTTATCAAATGCTTCATAAACAACAGGTGTAGACTAGCAGGGCCCTTCCCAACAATACAGAGAGAAAAAAGAGAAATAATAGAACAATAATACCACAAGGAATAAATACACAATGAGTCAATGATAACTTGGCTATATACACACAGGGTACCAGTACAGAGTCAATGATAACTTGGCTATACACACAGGGTACCAGTACAGAGTCAATGATTACTTGGCTATATACACGAAGTACCAGTACAGAGTCAATGATAACTTGGCTATATACACGAAGTACCAGTACCAAGTCAATGATTACTTGGCTATATACACAGGGTACCAGTACAGAGTCAATGATTACTTGGCTATATACACAGGGTACCAGTACAGAGTCAATGATAACTTGGCTATATACACAGGGTACCAGTACGGAGTCAATGATAACTTGGCTATATACACGGGGTACCAGTACAGAGTCAATGATAACTTGGCTATATACACGGGGTACCAGTACAGAGTCTATGTGCAGGGGTACGAGGTAATTAAGGTAGATATGTACAGTACCAGTCAAAAGACTGGACACACCTACTCATTCCAGGGTTTTTCTTTATTTTTACTATTTTCTACATTGTAGAATAATAGTGAAGACATCAAAACTATGAAATAACACATATGGAATCATGTAGTAACCAAAGAGGTGTTTAATCAAAATATATTTAACATTTGAGATTCTTCAAAGTAGCCACCCTTTGCCTTGATGACAGCTTTGCACACTCTTGGCATTCTCAACCAGCTTCATGAGGTAGTCACCTGGAATACATTTCAATTAACAGGTGTTCCATGTTAAAAGTTAATTTGAGGAATTTCTTTCCTTCTTAATGCGTTTTAGCCAATCAGTTGTGTTGTGACAAGTAGGGGTGGTATACAGAAGATGGTCTTTTACCAAATAGGGCTAAGTCCATATTATGGACTTTCTTCAAGTGTAGTTGCAAAAACAATCAAGCGCTATGATGAAACTGGCTCTCATGAGGACCGTCACAAAAAAGGAAGACCCAGAGTTACCTCTGCTGCAGAGGATACGTTTATTAGAGTTACCAGCCTCAGAAATTGGAGTCCAAATAAATGCTTCACAGAGTTCAAATAACAGACATCAACATCAACTGTTCAGAGGAGACTGGGTGAATCAGGCCTTCATGGTTGAATTTCTGCAAAGAAACCACTACTAAAAGGACACCAATAATAAGAAGAGACTTGTTTGGGCCAAGAAACACGAGCAATGGACATTAGACCGGTGGACCGTGAAGCATGGAGGAGGTGGTGTGATGGTGCTTTGCTGGTGACACTGTCTGTGATGCATTTAGAATTCAAGGCACACTTAACCAGCATGGCTACAACAGCATTCTGCAGCGATATGCCATCCCATCTGGTTTGCGCTTAGTGAGACTATAATTTGTTTTTCAACAGAACAATGACCCAAAACACCTCCAGGCTGTGTAAGGGCTATTTGACCAAGAAGGAGAGTGATAGAGTGCTGCATCAGATGACCTGGCCTCCACAATCACCCAACCTCAACCCAATTGAGATGGTTTGGGATGAGTTGGACCGCAGAGTGAAGGAAAAGCAGTCAACAAGTGCTCAACATATTCCAGGTGAAGCTGGTTGAGAGAATGCCAAGAGTGTACAAAGCTGTCATCAAGGCAAAGGGTGGCTATTTGGAAGAATCTAAAATGTATTTTGATTTGTTTAACACATTTTTTGTTTACTATATGAATCCATATGTATGAACAAACTTTTGACTGGTACTGTACATATAGGTAGGGAAAAAGTCACCAGGCAACAGGACAGATATTAAACAGTAACAGCAGCGTATGTGATGAGACAAAAAGGTGTGTACGTGTGCGCGTGTACTCACGGTTGAGGCCAGTGAAGCTGAACATGCCAATCTGCTGTGTGATGTGGCCCCATGTTCCTGGTGTTCCCAGAGCCTGCAGTTTAGCCTGGAGTGAAGCCCTCATCAACAACACACGGTCTGCCATGGTCTTCACATTATCCTTCCTGCAGCAGGGAGAGGGGGGAGGGATAGAGGTGGAGAGAAGGAAGATGGAGGGAGAGAAAGAGGAAGGGATGAGAGATCGAGCGAGCGAGAGAGAGGGGGATGAAGAGAGGATATATTTCAGTTACAGGAGGTTGCTGAGGGGAGGATGCCTCGTAGTAGTGTCTGGAATGGCATCAAACAGGTGGAAACCATGTGTTTGACGTGTTCAATACCAATCCATTGATTTTCTTCCAGCCATTACGCTGAGCCCGTCCTCCCCAACTAAGGTTCCCCCAGCCGCCTGTGATTTCAACGTTTTGAACACTCATGTAGAACTGTTGGGAGTGCATACACTACTTTGGACCCGTGTGTGTCCCCACCATTCAGCGAAGAGTTCAGCTGTGTTGAGTGTGATGGCGACTAGCCTGGCACCCTGGGACGGAGGGTTGGACCAGGTTATCCTGACAATCTTCTCCATCTGAGACAGAACCCTCCTCACGTTGTCAGCATCACGAGCTACGATGGTCAGGTTCCCCACACGTTCATCTGACAGGAGACAGAATCTTCATTTCGGGTCTCTGCAGTTTACAGATTGCATTATGTAGAATGAAATGTGAAACATGAGAGGTGAGAGTAGGAATACATACTGTAGTATGGTTTCATTTATGTTTCCCTGCATCTTACTGGGTGTGTGTGTGTGGGGGGGGTGGGGGGTCTGTCTGTCTCACTGTAAAGGCCAAAGTTCCCTGCATCTTACTGGGTGTGTGTGTGTGGGGGGGGGGGGGTCTGTCTGTCTCACTGTAAAGGCCAAAGTTCCCTGCATCTTACTGGGTGTGTGTGTGTGTGTGTGGGGGGGGGGGGGGTCTGTCTGTCTCACTGTAAAGGCCAAAGTTCCCTGCATCTTACTGTGTGTGTGTGTGTGTGTGTGTGTGTGTGTGTGTGTGTGTGGGGGGGGGGGGGGGTCTGTCTGTCTCACTGTAAAGGCCAAAGTTCCCTGCATCTTACTGGGTGTGTGTGTGGGGGGGGGGGTCTGTCTGTCTCACTGTAAAGGCCAAAGTTCCCTGCATCTTACTGGGTGTGTGTGTGTGTGTGTGGAGGGGGGGGGGGGGGTCTGTCTGTCTCACTGTAAAGGCCAAAGTTCCCTGCATCTTACTGTGTGTGTGTGTGTGTGGGGGGGGGGGGGGGGTGTCTGTCTGTCTCACTGTAAAGGCCAAAGTTCCCTGCATCTTACTGGGTGTGTGTGTGTGTGTGTGTGTGGAGGGGGAGGGGGGGTCTGTCTGTCTCACTGTAAAGGCCAAAGTTCTTGGAGAAGGACTGGGCACAGAACATCTCAAAGCCCTGGGTGACAAAGTAGCGCACTGCCCATGCATCCTTATCCAGACAGCCTGATGCAAAGCCCTGGTACGCAGAGTCAAAGAACACAAACAGCTTCCTCCTCTGGAGAGGGAGAGAGAAAAGAAAAAGGACAAAGATAAAACATCTTCAGAAATAAGAAAAGATGTCATGCCAAAAAAAAACAACGTATTTTCATATAATAACGTGTACACACACACAAACACACAGTCTTACCTTCATGACCTCAGCCACCTGCATCCACTCTACGTGTGTAGGGTCTGTGCCGGTGGGGTTGTGGGCACAAGCATGCAAAACGAAGATGGAATGCTTTGGTGCAGTCTGGGACCGGGGTCAAAGGTCAGTGTTAAACTACAGGACAGCCAAATGACAGTCCTGGGCGCTGATACAGGAAGTTGGTATCGTTAAAGCTAAACATATCATCTTTTCAACAGTGTGTAAAAAGCTAATTTACTTTCAAGGTAGACATGACCATTTCTGATATTAAATATTCACTATTGTGAGGTCAACTCAGAGTTCGGGAGCCAGTCTGGTCTCCATGTCAACAACACCTGATCAGAGGTCAGCGGCTCACCTCCAGGTCACCTAGGAAACCGGACAGATCCAGTCCCCGCTTCTCTGCGTCCCAGTACTTATAGGGACGGACGTCCTCGAACCCAGCGTTGGCAAACACAGAGTTGTGGTTTTCTAGAAACAAACAGTAGAGCAGGTTTTACAACACTCTGCCTTTTCCCTAATAGAGAATTATTTTCCAAATCATGTCTTTTGAGGCCTCCTTTGTAACATTAGCTGAAATTATTTGATGGCTCTATTACAGAGCCATGAACCAACATAAAAAGTAACATGCTGTATTTGTAAATCACCTACTAATTAAATATTAAGAGGACAACTCAGCAGTATAAGTTCCAGATAACATATCAAGGCCTCCCGAGTGGTGCAGCGGTCTAAGGCACTGCATCGCAGTGCTAGAGGCGTCCCTACACACCCGGGTTTATTCCCAGGCTGTGTCGCAGCCGGCCACGGCCGGGAGACCCATGAGGCAGCGCACAAATGGCCAAGCGTCGTCCGGGTTAGAGGAATGTTCTTGTCCCATCGTGCTCTAGCGACTCCTTGTGGCGGGCCGGGCGCATGCACGCTGACTTCGGTCACCAGCTGTACGGTGTTTCCTCCAACACATTGGTGCGGCTGGCTTCCGGGTTAAGCAAGCAGTGTGTCAAGAAGCAGTGCGGCTTGGCGGGGTTGTTTTTCGGAGGACGCGTGGCTCTCGACAAAAATATAAATAATAATAGAATAAAACAAAGAATAAATACACAATGAGTAACAATAACTTGGCTAGTCACTGACCTCCTCCCTGTAGGCTGTCTCATCAGCAACCTTAATGATGGTGTTGTGGAGTCACGCAGTTGTGGGTGAACAAGGAGTATAGGAGGGGACTAAGCACACACCCCTAAGGGGCTTCCGTGTTAAGGGTCAGAGTGGCAGATTTGTTGTTGCCAGGGTGTCTGGATGATGGTGTTGATGTGAGCCATGACCAGCCTTTCAAAGCATTTCATGGATACAGATGTGAGTGCTACGGGACGATAGTCATTTAGACAGGTTACTTTGGCGTTCTTGGGCACAGGAACTATGGTGGCCTGCTTGAAACATGTAGGTATTTCAGGCTGGGTCAGAGAGAGGTTGAAAATGTCACTGAAGACATTTGCCAGTTGGTCAGCGCATGTTCTGAATACGCATCCTGGCCCTGCGGTCTTGTGAATGTTAACCTATTTTAAGGTCTTACTCACATCTGCTACGGAGAGAAAGATCACACCATCGTTCGGGAACAGCTGGTGCTCTCATGCATGGTTCAGTGTTGGAATTTAGCTCGTCTGGTAGGCTCTAGTCACTGGGCAGCTGGTGGCTGGGTTTCCCTTTGTAATCTGTGATAGTTTGCGCGCCCTGCCACGTCATATCTGTCTGATTATACAACTCCGGATCAACCGTACGAGCAGAGATGTAGACAGCTGTTTAAGTTTTGTCGTTCCGGTGTGTGCGTGCCTACCCCAGGTTGGCGCTGAGACGTAGACAGGTGTTTTCATGTTGTCATTCCCATTGTACCAGCGTCTGAGAAACTCAGCCCCCATTTTCAGAGCACCTGTACCCCCCAGACATTGCACCGCTCCCACCTGACAGAGAGAGAGAGACAGACAGACATACAGAATGAGAGTGAGAGAGAGAGAGTGAGGAGGATAGGGAGAGAAGAGCGGGAAAGAGTGAGAAAGAGTGATAGGGAGAGGTGAGAGAGAGGGGGATAGGGAGAGAGAGCGACAGAGACCGAGGGGGTGGAGAGACACTACATAAGTGACTTAATAACTGCTTAACAGCAATGTAGCTCACCAGTACTAATTTAAATGCAAATTCAGCTCAATATACAGTATGTATGATCGAGCACACACACAACACAACCCACCAACACAAACTCATAAACCACCCTACCCTGTTCTCCTGAATGGCAGGGCTGTCTTCTCCCAGGGCGATCTTGGATGCAGACGACCTAAACTCAGGCAGACCCAGGATGGGCAGGTACTCATGGTTCAGACTGTTGTCCGCTACGATGATCTTCTCCACCTTCTTAACCACGGGCAGCACCCAGGGCTGGCCCTCATCTGTCCTGTAGGCTGGAGGGGAGAGACAGGCTAGCTATAGCGGCTGAGGAGGGATACAGTGTTTCCAATATATGGGCCTAATATAGCCTACTAGCCAAGTGTTTTTAGTAGAGTTGTGTTTACTTTATGTTGTACATTTTGCAGTAGCCCAACTCTGGCCCCAGGGCTTTCTCTGCAGCTGGCATTACTGCCCTGTTGAGCAACCCACCCAGGAGGAGAATTACTGCCCTGGTGAGAAACCCACTCAGGAGGGGCATTACTGCCCTGGTGAGAAACCCACTCAGGAGGAGCATTACTGCCCTGGTGAGAAACCCACTCAGGAGGGGCATTACTGCCCTGTTGAGAAACCCACTCAGGAGGAGCATTACTGCCCTGGTGAGAAACCCACTCAGGAGGGGCATTACTGCCCTGTTGAGAAACCCACTCAGGAGGGGCATTACTGCCCTGTTGAGAAACCCACTCAGGAGGAGCATTACTGCCCTGTTGAGAAACCCACTCAGGAGGGGCATTACTGCCCTGGTGAGAAACACATTTAGGAGGGGCATTACTGCCCTGGTGAGAAACCCACTCAGGAGGGGCATTACTGCCCTGGTGAGAAACCCACTCAGGAGGGGCATTACTGCCCTGGTGAGAAACCCACTCAGGAGGGGCATTACTGCCCTGGTGAGAAACCCACTCAGGAGGGGCATTACTGCCCTGGTGAGAAACCCACTCAGGAGGGGATGGTGCCAATGAACAACAGCCCCTGACAACCTGAAGGGAATTTGAACACAGATGGAGATGTCACAAATACACTAGAAGTATTACTGCTCTGCAAGATCCAAGTAGACTGATTGGTAATTAGGCCTACCTTAGGTCTCTCCCTACCTTAGGTCTCTCCCTACCTTAGGTCTCCCCCTACCTTAGGTCTCTCCCTACCTTAGGTCTCTCCCTACCTTAGGTCTCCCCCTACCTTAGGTCTCCCCCTACCTTAGGTCTCCCCCTACCTTAGGTCTCCCCCTACCTTAGGTCTCCCCCTACCTTAGGTCTCCCCCTACCTTAGGTCTCCCCCTACCTTAGGTCTCTGGCGGGCAACTTCATGTGTATTTCTGACTGTTAATATGTATGATATTGTTTAACTTATGTGTGTTATACGTGCTGCACTCGCTCCCTGACAGGTCGTCATTGTAAATAACAATTTGTTTCCTAATTAACTTACCTGTATAAATAAAGGTGAAATAAAATTCCAACTTTGCAACGGTTTGTTTCAGTGGTTTTATCGGATCAGGATACAACCTGATACAAATGTCAGACTACAGCCGTGCACTTTCCCCTGCGGTCCTAAACTCCAGCCAGCCACCACTGATAAGACAGCAACACTAGTAACTCTGCGGGAACAGTGTTATTGAGCTAATGAGGACAGGGCACTCCTGTATGTAACAGGCTTTTATCTGCTCACTTACTGACTGCAATAGTCTGTAGACATACTTCCATTCACATCCACTTTCTAACAGAGCACGAGGCCTAACTGTATCATTTGTGACTGAAGTTGAAGAGAAAACAGATATTTTCCTAAGTGGACATGGGTCCATCTCCTCTATTGGGGCGGCAGGTAGCCTAGTGGTTAGAGCGTTGGACTAGTAACCGAAAGGTTGTAAGATTGAATCCCCTGAGCTGACAAGGTGCAATCTGTCGTTCTGCCCCTGAACAGTTCACCCACTGTTCCTAGGCCGTCATTGAAAATAAGAATTTGTTCTTAACTGACTTGCCTAGTAAAATAAAAAAATATCTGAGCATGCTAACACATGGTGTAGCTAGGTTATCTAGGCTATTTTCAGCCACAGTGTTAGCCTACTACAGGAAGGGATTACTTAAGCAATAATGCCTGAGAACCCAGGAACTCCACATGTAGCACAATGCTAATCCTGTAGTCCTGAGAGGCCAAGCAAGCAGTCACAGGCAACACCAGGACTTCAGCCTTTTGGCCTCTGTGCTGCAGTGTTATATATTAACAGCACTCCACAAGATCCAGTAAGGAGAGCAGTGGCTCCGTTCCACCCAGAACTGTATTCTAGCTAGTGTTCTCATAGGATCAGCGTAGAGAGCGTGAATGGGAGTGAATTGCTCTATGACCACGGTCCATTGATCTAGCTACAACTGATATGACCCTGACTCATTTATCTCCATCAACAACTACCGGCCTGTTCCAGTCTGTTCCTACGGCAGTGACAGAGCTACTTCCTTGGATGACTGCCAACTACAGGTTATAGACCTTGCTATGCTATCTGTGCCGACCACCCCGTCTCAGTTCCCAGTATCTATGCTGCAATAGTCTATGTGCCAGAGGGCTAGGGTCAGTCTGGTGTCCTGTGTGACCTTAGGTATGATCCCGCTAATTTGCCTCTCTTTCTTTCTCCCTCCCCCCTCCCGGAGGACCTGAGCCATAGAACCATGTCTCAAGACTACCTGGCCTGACGACTCCTGGCTGTCTCCGTCCCCAGTCCACCTGGCCGTGCTGCTGATCCAGTTTCTGAAGTTCTGCCTGCAGCTATGGAACCCTGACCTGTTCACCGGACGTGCTACCTTGTCCTGGACCTGCTATCTCGACCTCTGAATGTACAGCTATGAAAAGTCGACTGACATTAACTACTGAGGTGCTGACCTGTTGCACCCTCTATAACCACTGACTATTATTTGACACTGCTGGTCATCAATGAACGTTCAAACATCTTGAAGAACGACCTGGCCTTAATGGCCATGTACTCTTATAATCTACAACTGGCACAGCCAGATGAGGACCGGCCACCTCTAAGAGCCTGGTTCCTCTCTAGGTTTCTTCCTAGGATCCTAGCTGTCTCGGGAGTTTTTCCTAGCAATTGTGCTTCTACATCTGCATCGGTTGCCCTTTGGTGTTTCAAGTACTTTGTGACTACTGCTGATGTAAAAAGGGCTTTATAAAATAAATGTGATTGAAATTTGACAGCAGATTCTGCACAATCAATCAGCAGAGCAAGCAAGGACACCATGCATGTCATGTCCAGCCTGAGTTCATCCAGATCAGCCTAATCACTGATCTAGATAACATGATTGATTGGATAGGTGAAAAGGTTTCACCACATCGAACAGATCCAGTCATGTCACAGGGAGAAGGCAGCTGTCAATGATCACGTTAGGCTGCGTTTCATTTTATTATGGCGGTTTGATCGCGGGGGAGGCACTAGTAATGTCTGCAGTTTTCGGTTTGGCTATTTGTTTGAAGTGTATTAGTCTATAAATAAAACTCTGTTCGTTCTACAGAAAGTATTTGACTCTAGTGACAAAATTAAAGAAATTAGAAAGAGGAGGGACTGGTCATATTATCATATTTCTTACCTCCAACTCCGAGGTTCACCTTCATGGGGTTCGTGTCATCTTTGAAATCATTCGACAGTTTGAAGACCGCCACTGGGATGGCTTGGGGAACCTCACCGAATAATGACATGATGATGAATATTACCGACGCGGAATGTTAGCTAAAACGGCAAAACAACCGGGGACGAACCGCTGTTCAGTCTAATGGACGAGGTAGGAAAATAATTTCACCTTCAACTTGGATGGATTTGGTCAGTGGAAAATGGGTGTGAGAGATTTGACCAATAGAAATCGAAAGCAACCAGCTGACTAAAAAATCAGACAATCCTAGCGACGATTGAAAAGGGGGAAATAATGTGACGTGGTTGACAGTTTGTTCCAATGACTAAACATTATTGGAGATTGACACGTTCATATGCAAATCTCGGTCGCTGAATATGAATATGAATAAACTGGTTTAACGATGTTTTGGTTTTTCCTTCAAAAGGGAGGGGATTCGATGAATACCCCGGGCATGACCCAGTGACCGTGTTAGCGTTCGATTTGGAACCGTGAGCAATGTACCCAGTTCTGGCCCATTAAAAACAAAGTAATTAATAGGATTCTGTGTTTTCATATGTAAAAGTGAATTATTTTCTGACGAAAATGCCTTGATACTGGCATCGCCCGGTCACATGACGGGCCATAGACCAGTTCAACCCGGGGCGGTTTAATCGATTCCCTTCAATGTACAAACCTCTAGGAAATAACTACAATATTATTGCATGGTTATGTAAAAACATTTATTTCTAAGAGGTTTCTACATTTTTGCAGGGAAATACAATGCCTCATAACATCCACTGTAGATAAAGGTGTTCTGGTGTTCTCTTCACAAACAGGCATCCGAATGAACCTGTTAATTCGCAATTTAATCAAAACGATTTGTGTCGTATTCCTCTGCTCAGGCGTTGCATGCATCAATCAGTGGTTGCGTGCCACGTAATCGACGATGCCGTGATATGCCGTGATACGTAAAATGCCTGTCTAGGCGTTGTAAGATCTGAGCAGGGGAACACGACCTCTGCTACGCTATGTCAAAATGTAACGTCACACACCCCAACCTTTTGAAATCACTTCTCTATCTTTCCACAAGGTAGCACCCTAAGCTTGTTATTCGTGATCCACCATGATTTCTGCCCTGGGCCACAGATCAGCCTCTCTTTATACTATATGTTGTCCGAGGGACATCATACCTTGGTCAAGGAACACAACATTGACCATAGATCAGTGTTTAAGGGCAACTTCTTCAACAGAGAAACATAATACGTTTTTTTGTTTCTTCCTCATTCGACCAAGTACCACCTTCACTGAACTATAAGCTTTAAGTGCAGGTAGACTACTGTAGTACACTAAATAATGATGACACATTATGGCTCCATTGACAGGTTGATAATCCCTGTGTCAACTCTGTTTGAATGCAAACATGCCAATGCAGATTTGAATCCAACCAAAACAGTGTTGATTCCAGAGCAGTATTTGTTCATGTGTGTGCACACGTGTGTGGGTGCATGTGTGTGCATTAATGCGTGTGTGTGTGTGTGTGTGTGTGTGTGTGTGTGTGTGTGTGTGTGTGTGTGTGTGTGTGTGTGTGTGTGTGTGTGTGTGTGTGTGTGTGTGTGTGTGTGTGTGTGTGTGTGTGTGTGTGTGTGTACTCTCTCCCTCAGCTGTCTGTCTGAGGTGAAGTGGTTGATAAATGAAGGCCACTTTACTCTGCTCTGTCATCCCTCGGGTCTCCTGGACTAGAATGGAACATTTCTCAGTAGAAGAGCCACCATGTGTCATGTTTCAACGCTTCAATCCTCTCTCTGTGTCTGCTGTTAGTGGGTTAGTTAAAAGAACATTTTATTGACAGTACTTTTATTACTGGTATCTGGAAGGCTGGTCTGATGGCATACTAACCAACTCACTGTACTGCATAAGGTCATTTACTGTAGCTTACTTAGCATACTGGATTGCATTTGGTTGGGGCCACTAGTGAAAGGCAACATCTGACCCAAAAAAGCTTCTAGGTTTGGGGATTTCTATGGTTTTCACCTCACTTCCCGGGCCAGGTGCAGGGTAACCCCAGTGGGCCTTCCTGCCAGAAGAGGGTCTGGCTTTTTGAAGGCCAGGGTGAACCCCCCCTCCTCAGACAGTAGATGTTTTCATTCTTTCCGACCAGGTGAGACCAGGTATCAGTGTGTATGTTACCTGTCACTGTCAGGCCAGCAATTATAGGATTTGAGCTCCCTGAGCAGAGCAGGCTTCAGGCCTGGGGCCAAGAGGAGCCTGGAAACGACCGAGAAGACAAGGGGGGCCACGGTCTGGGCTGTCAGTCCCTCCCCTGTCAGTCACTGGGTGTGTGTGTGTCTGGGTGTGGGCATGGGCGTGGGCGGATGCGGGTGTGGGCGTGTGGGTGTGGGAGTGGGTGGGTGTGAGTGAGTGAGTGAGTGGGTGGGTGAGTGATTATGATTGACAGCAGTAGCTTCTGGGGAGACACAGCCATGAGGTGTGTGTGTCCCAGAGAGAGATACCAAAGTGCTGTTTTCATTTCTACTCGGTCGAATAACATTTAGAGAAAGAATTATGAAGAAAATATTGTTTGTTTCATAGAGTGATTTTATTTGGGTTTCAGGTTATCAGGGACTGTGTCGGATGTCAGACAATGACACCAAACACTCACACACACAAACGTGTGCCCAAACACACACAGCCACAACCACATTCCACGGGAGGTATAGAACACAACCAGGAGAATACACACACACACACTGCTGAATTCTAGCGGGGACCTTCTGGCGTGGCTCACATGTTGCGTTGCCCTGTGTGTCTGTGGGTCAGTGATCTGTGTTGAGTGACTGTCTTTCAGCTTCCCGCACTGTTTGTTTTCCTGAGACAGTGTCATCAATTCTGCAACAAGGGATCAGACACACCAACAACAGAGACACAGGGACCTCCCCTGTATGCAGCGACCCTGAATAATGGTGCGTGTATGCAGTAGCCAGACATGCCTCAGTGTGTGTGGGTGTGTGTGTTCAGTGACGGATGTTGCATCCATGCAGTAGCTAGACGTGTCTTCCCTTCCAAGGCCCATTGATCAAAGGTATGCAAACCTAGTTGTCTACACATTCCGTCACACCTGAGAAATCCCAGACATCACCTCACACATTTACAACACTCCATTTAACATGATTTGCAATGCAAATATAGACCAGGGGATGCTTGTATATTAGAATATATGGAAGTGACTCTGACAAACTTACCACATTGTTGCAATACCTTCAAACCACATTAGATGACAATGGTTTACGTAGGATGTTTACATGTATGTTGTAATACTTTTGAAAGGTTGGGATGGCTTTGAGAGGGATGTTCAATGTAGCATACAGTAATGTTGGCCTGCAAGCCTCTCTTTCTCTCCCTCACTACTTCTATAACTGTCTCTCTTTTTCTCCCTCTCCAACAAATACCCTTCGTAAAAATGTTTTTTACCTGAACTATGGCCTAGGCTTTAGGTCACCAAGTGAACATAGTCTTGTGGAACGCAGGAAACCTGGATTTGAACCCAGTCGGTCACACTAGCCCTGACCTCCACAAGTGGGAAAGTAGTAGGCGTGGATTCCTACTAAATTTACTTCTACAGTAATTGATTGATGTAGTGTTTAGTTTAGCTGACTCTGACTGACCAGACCTGAGCTCAGTATAGCTATGCACCCCTGTAACAATAGGAGGAAGTGGTAGGATCATGTCTGCGTTTCTACGTCCATCCTTTGACTGTACGTCTCTATGAATTATATTATATTTGACCTATAACCATGGTCTTTAATTCATCCTTTCGCTCCAAACAGCTCATAATTCAACCTGATCGATTTTAAACAATGAACAATGATGTTAATGCCTCATCGTTGCTGTATTGAAATTTACAGAGAGAGAGGGCACTGCGTGCTTCTCTCCCAGTTCAGTATTTATTTACAGAGTTAAATACTTAAGAATGAGACGTCATGACTTTAAGTAAATAAGCTGTCATAGTAATGGAGCAACACAAGCATTTTCTCAGCAAGATGTTTACCTTGTGTGTGTGTGTGTGTGTGTGTGTGTGTGTGTGTGTGTGTGTGTGTGTGTGTGTGTGTGTGTGTGTGTGTGTGTGATTCATAACAACCGTGTTTGAGTGCAACCATTGCTATAAACTGTCCTACATGCCTGTGTCCAGATGAACTCAACTCAACCTTTCCATTCTGTTCCAACATGACTGTCCAGACCAGACAGATGTTTTATTGAGACAGAAACACAGCAGCAGCAGGCCAAAGACTGGGAACCTCTGTCCACACATCCTATGCACACATTTTTACATTTACATTTGAGTCATTTAGCAGACCCTCTTATCCAGAGCGACTTACAGTTAGTGTATTCATCTTACAGTTTTTTTTAATTGCTTTGGTACTATTTTCACAAGTATGTGGTGAATTTTAAAAACTCTTAGCACAAAAATCCAAACTGGCAACACTTGTAACGCAGCCAGTCTTATCTTCAAAACCTTTCATTGTGCATTCATTTTGTTTGTAGACATCTTTCACCACACAGTCATTGATCAAAAATATATGTGTACTATGAAATAAAAGGAGTACATTGATTTAATCACCAAAACACAACATAATTATATATTCTTAATGTAGAATATACAGTGCCTTCGGAAAGTATTCAGACCCCTTGACTTTTTCCACGTTTTGTCAAGTTACAGCCTTATTCTAAAATTGATTAAATAGTTTTCCCCCCTCATCAATCTACACACAATATCCCATAATGACAAAGCAAAAACAGGTTTTTAGAAATTGTTGCAAATTTATTACAAATAAAAAACTGAAATATCACATTTACTTAAGTATTCAAACCCTTTACTTAGTACTTTGTTGAAGCACCTTTGGCAGCGATTACAGCCTCAAGTCTTCTTGCTTGGCACACCTGTACTTGGAGAGTTTCTCCCATTCTTCTCTGCAGATCCTCTCAAGCTCTGTCAGGTTGGATGGGGAGTGTTGCTGCACAGCTATTTTCAGGTCTCTCCAGAGATGTTCGATCGGGTTCAAGTCCGGGCTCTGGCTGGGCCATTCAAGGACATTCAGAGACTTGTCCTGAAGCCATGCCTGCATTGTTTTGGCTATGTGCTTATGGTCATTGTTCTGTTGGAAGGTAAACCTTCGCCCCAGTCTGAGGTCCTGAGCACTCTGGAGCAGGTTTTCATCAAGGATCTCTCTGTACTTTTCTCCGTTCATCTTTCCTTCAATCCTGACTAGTCTCTCAGTCCCTACCACTGAAAAAAAACACAGCATGATGCTGCCACCACCATGCTTCACCGTAGGGATGGTGCCAGATTTCCTCTAGACGTGATGCTTGGCAGAGAAGTTTTCGCTTTGTCATTTTGGGGTATTGTGTGTAGTTTGATGAGGACTTTTTTCAAATGTAATCTTAGATTTTAGAATAAGGATGTAACATAACTAAATGTGGAAAATGACAAGAGGTCTGAATACTTCTCGAAGGCACTGTACATGTTTAAGCGGTCCTGTATGTAGCTCAGTTCATAAGAGCATTGCATTAGCAACACCAGAGCTGTTTTAAATATGTTATTGGACCATAAACAGATTTGACTCATTAATCTATACAGTCCAAATAATGATGATCCACGCTTCTTTGAAAATATATATAATAATTTATCAAGCCTACAAGCAATACCAGACTCTATTATTATGGTGGGAGATTATAATATGGTTTTATATACCTCAATGGATGGTAAAGGAAATCAAACTACAAATTATCACCCTTATGCAAATAACGAAGATCATGGATATGGTGGATATATAATGAAGCTAGTGGATATTTGGGTGCTTAAATATCCTGACCTAGTGAGATATACATGGTGGAGGCTAAATCAAGCTAGTCGTCTTGAATACTTTCTTATGTAATTCTCGCTGGCACCAAAAGTTTAAAAAATGAATAAGTGTTGATAGGGGACAGAATGCGATCGGACCATCAAATAATTGGCATATACTTTACTCTTATGGAATTTACACATGGGCGAGGATATTGGAAACTTAATCAAAGCCTATTGGATGACAACTTGTTTTTAACAAGGACAGAAGTATTTATAAGTTACTTTTTCCAACATAACATACAGTAGGTACAGCAGATCCCCTTGTATGGGACACTTAAATGTGACTTTAGAGCCCATGCAATTCAAGCCTTATCTTTAAAGCAAAAGCAATTCAAGTCAAGAGAATCCATTTTAACAAAGGAAATAGAGGGACTAACAGTACAGATAGATAGTAATACAAACTGAACCATAGAGGCACAGAATACGTTAGAGGTCAAACAAAAAGAGGAACTTATTCAAGGAAGATAAAGAGGGATATATGATTTTTTTTAATAAAGCAAACTGGATGGAATATGGGGGAAAAAATCACAATAAAAAAACATTCTTCAACATAGAAATGCTACCAAAGAAAATGTACTGAAACTTGTTACAAATGACGGAGTCACCCATAATTCACCAAAATATATTTTGAAAGAGGAAGCAAAGTACCTGTTAAGCATATGATTTAATTTCAGTCTCCTCCATCTCCACTAACCGAATTTAATTGTAAGGATTTTTTCCCTATTAATACTGTTAAATGAACAGCTGTACAGAAAGACTCATGTGCAGGCCAAATTACAGAGGAGAAACTTCTTGATGCAATTAAAGACTTTAAGTCCGGGAAAACTCCAGGGCTGGATGGCATACTAGTTGAGGTATACCAAACCTTTTGTGATGTACTCAGAGGACCGTTCTTAGCAGGTTTTAACCACTCCTATATAAACTGTAGATTAGCAGATATTTATGACTGAAACAGGACCCAAGTGGTAAATATAAAGATCCAGTCCATTAAAGAAATTGGAGGCCCCTTACACTTCAGTGTTGTGATGCAAAATACTAGCAAAGTGCCTAGTGTCTAGAATTGAAAGGGTATTGTCAGATATTATTCATCCTAATCAGACAGGTTTTTTACATGGATGACGCATTGAAGATAATATAAGACAAGTACTGGAAACAATAGAACACTATGAAACATCTGGGAAACCTAGCCTGGTATTCAAAGCTGACTTTGAAAGGCTTCTGATAAAGTATGACTGGAATTTATATATTATTTTAATTTTAATTAACCTTTCTTTAACTAGGCAAGTCAGTTAAGAACAAATTATTATTTACAATGACGGCCTACCCCCCGGCCAAACCCTCCCTTAACCTGGAGGACGCTGGGCCAATTGTGCGCCGCCATATGGGACTCCCAATCACTGTCGGTTGTGACACAGCCTCGGAACGAACGAGGGTCTGTAGTGACACCTCTATATATAAATGCCTGGAATATTTCAATTTTGGAGAATCTCTTATACAATGGTTTAAAGTTATGTATAGTAACCTCAGGTATAAAATAGTAAATAATGGCTACTTCTCAGAAAGTTTTAAACTGTCAAGAGGAGTCACTTTTATTGATAACTTTGACACCTTCTGGAAACAGAAGATACTCTACAGGAATGACAGTCCATCCAAGTCATCTTGGCTCCTGGACTCTGTCCACGCATTTCAAGGCTGTGTTGAAACAATGACTGGTAAATGAACCAAGACCAGCTCAGTTAATCCCTCCCATTGTGACAATGAGTCGTCATAATGCTGCATCAAATGTACATGATCTTAGGGGCATTGGCAAACACAATGTAAGTCATTTAATTTATGTACCCCTAATTGCACCGAATTCATTTGTTTATCCTACAGCTATTGTAAGCAGTAATCATGAGCCTATTAACCAGAGTTATTCTGTTAGCACTGAGGCGGTGTGCAATAGTAGGAAGACCACTTTATGCAGCTCACCCTGCACTATCAGCTCCAATATAAATAACATGAGTAAGTCTACCTCTGATAAGCTTCCCAGTAAAGCATTAAAAACAATCAAGCAACCCAGAAAAGTGCTAAAAATAACCCTAATAAAGTAGCCTAAGAAACAAGTTCCATGAAGTCAATAACTTGCTTGTAACAGATGACATTCATATTCTGACTATCTCTGAAACTCACTTAGATAATACCTTTGATACAGTGGTAGCAATACATGGTTATAACATCTACCAAAAAGACAGAAATGCCAACAGAGGCGGTGTTGCGGTCTATATTCAGAACCACATTCCTGTAAAGCTTAGAGATGTTGAAGTAATATGGCTACAGGTTCATCTGCCGCACCTAAAGCCCATTCTTGTGGGAAGCTGCTATAGACCACCAAGTGCTAACAGTCAGTATCTGGATAACATGTGTGAAATGCTTGATAATGTATGTGATATCAACAGAGAAGTATTTTTTCTGGGTGATTTAAATATTGACTGGCTCTCATCAAGCTGCCCACTCAGGAAAAAACTTCAAACTGTAACCAGTGCCTACAACCTGGATCAGGTTGTCAGTCAACCTACCAGGGTAGTTACAAACAGCACAGGAATGAAATCAGCAACATGTATTGATCACATCTTTACTAATGCTGCTGATATTTGCTTTAAAGCAGTATCCAAATCCATTGGATGTAGTGATCACAATATAATAGCCATATCTAGGAAAACCAAAGTTCCAAAGGCTGAGCCTAATATAGTATATAAGAGGTCATACAAGAAGTTTTGTAGTGATTCATATGTTGATGATGTAAAGAATATTTGCTGGTCTGTGGTGTGTAATGAGGAGCAACCAGATGCTGCACTTGACGCATTTATGAAACAACTTATTCCAGTTACTAATAAGCACGTACCCATTAAGAAAATGACTGTGAAAACTGTGAAAACTGTTAAATCTCCTTGGATTGATGAGGAATTGAAAAAGTGTCTGATTGAGAGGGATGAGGAAAAATGTATGGAAATTAAGTCCCGTCTGATTGGCAAATGTACTGCAAATTAAGAAATCATGTGACTAAACTAAAGTAAAAGAAAAATAAACTACACTATGAAACAAAGTTAAATTATATGAAGAATGATAGTAAAAAGCTATAGGGCACCTTAAATTACATTTTGGGGGAAAAAAGCCAACTCGGCTCCATCATTCATTGAATCAGATGGCTCATTCATCACAAAGCCCACTGATATTGCAAACTACTTTAATTACTTTTTCATTGGCAAGATAAGCAAACTTAGGGATGACACGTCAGCAACAAACGCTGACACTACACATCCAAGTATATCGGACCAAATTATGAAAGACAAGAATTGTACTTTGGAATTCCATAAAGTCAGTGTGGAAGAGGTGAAAGAAAATTATTGTTGTCTATCACCAATGACAATCCACCGGGGTCTGACAATCTGGATGGAAAATTACTGAGGATAATAGCAGACGATATTGCCACATCTTCAATTTAAGCCTACTACAGAGCGTGCACCCTAAGGCCTGGAGGGAAGCTAAAGTCATTCCGCTATCCAAGAATAGTAAAGCCCCCTTTACTGGCTCAAATAGTCGACCAATCAGCCTGTTACCAACCCTTAGTAAACTTCTGGAAAAAATGGTGTTTGACCAGATACAGTGCTATTTCACAGTAAACAAATTGACAACAGAATTTCAGCATGCTTATAGGGAAGGACACTCAACAATCACAGCACTTACACAAATGACTGATGATTGGCTGAGAGAAATTGATGATAAAATGATTGTGGGGGCTGTCTTGTTAGACTTCAGTGCAGCTTTTGACAATATTGATCATAGTCTGCTGCTGTTATGGCTTACACCCCCTGCAATAATGTAGATAAAGAGTTACTTGTCTAACTGACACAGAGGGTGTTCTTAAAACCTCTTTGGGCTAGGGGGCAGTATTTTGACGTCCGGATGAAAAGCGTGCCCAAAGTAAGCTGCCTGTTACTCAGGCCCAGAAGATAGGATATGCATTGGTAGATTTGGATAGAAAACACTCTAAAGTTTCTAAAACTGTTAAAATAATGTCTTTGAGTATAACAGAACTGATATGGCAGGCGAAACCCCGAGGACAAACCATCCCAAAAAATAATTATTTCAGCCTACCACTGTTTCCAATGGCTGTCATGTTTATTATGAGGCGAAACCATCCCAGATTGAAGTTCCTAGGGCTTCCACTAGATGTCAACAGTCTTTAGAATGAGTTCCAGGTTTGTTTTTGGAAAAATTAGCTAGAATTTGTAGTTTTTCTAAGTGGCTCCCATTTTGGCTGTAGTGTTTTTATGCGAGTGGATGAGAGCGCGTTCTTTGTTGTTTATCTCCGGTAAAGACAATAACGATTCTCCGTCTTAAATTGTATCATTTATTTACCTATTATGGTACCTGAGGTTTGATTATAAACGTTGTTTGACTTGTTTGGAGAAGTTTATTGGTAACGTTTGGGATTCATTTTGTATGCATTTTGATGGAGGGAAACCGGTGGATTATTGACTGAAGTGCGCCAGCTAAACTGAATTTTTGGGGATATAAAGAAGAACTTTATCGAACAAAAGGACAATTTGTGATGTAGCTGGGACCTTTTAGAGTACCAACAGAAGAAGATCTTCAAAGGTAAGGCATTTATTATATCACTATTTCTGACTTTCATGGCGCACCTGCCTGGTTGACAAATGTTTTTCATGCTTTGTATGCGGGGCACTGTCCTCAGATAATCGCATTTTGTGCTTTCGCCGTAAAGCCTTTTTGGAATCTGACACAGCGGCTGGATTAACAAGAAGGTAAGCTTTATTTTGATGTATGACACTTGTATTTTCATGATACCTGTTTGGGATAGGGGGAAGCATTTTCACATTCGGATGAAAAGCGTTCCCAGAGTAAACTTCCTGCTACTCAGGCCCAGAAGCTAATATATGCATATTATTAGTAGATTTGGATAGAAAACACTCTGAAGTTTCTACAACAAATTATGTCTGTGAGTATAACAGAACTCACATGGCAGGTGAAAACCTGAGAAAAATCCAACCAGGAAGTGGGAAATCTGAGGTTTGTAGTTTTTCAACTCATTGCCTCATTGCCATTGCCTATTTGTCTATGGGGTCATATTGCACTTCCTAAGGCTTCCACTAGATGTCAACAGTCTTTAGAACCGTGTTTGAGGCTTCTGCTGTGAAGGAGGAGAGAATGAGAGCTGTTTCAACCAGAAGTCTGGCAGAGTGCCATGAGCTGGTCAAGCGCGTGGCCGTGAGAGCGACCTGCGTTCCATTGCATTTCTAAAGACAAAGGAATTCTCCGGTTGAAACATTATTGAAGATTTATGTTAAAAACATCCTAAAGATTGATTCTATACATCGTTTGACATGTTTCTACGAACTGTTATATAACTTGTTGGACTTTTCGTCTGAACTTTCGCCTGGACTTGCCTGCGCCTCGTGAGTTTGGATTGTGAACTAAACCCGCTAACAAAAAGGAGGTATTTGGACATCAATTAGGGACTTTATCGAACAAAACAAACATTTATTGTGGAACTGGGATTCCTGGGAGTGCATTCTGATGAAGATCATCAAAGGTAAGTGAATATTTATAATGCTATTTCTGACTTCTGTTGACTCCACAACATGGCGGGTACCTATGGCTTGTTTTTGTGTCTGAGCGCCGTACTATTGCATGGTGTGCTTTTACCGTAATTTAAAAAAAGAAATCTGACACAGCGGTTGCATTAAGGAGAAGTATATCTTTAATTCTATGCATAACACTTGTATCTTTCATCAAAGTTTATGATGAGTATTTCTGTAAATTGATTTGGCTCTCTGAAAATTCGCCGGATGTTTTCGAGCCACAACATTACTGACCATAACGCGCCAATGTAAACTGAGGTTTTGGATATAAATATGAACTTTATCGAACAAAACATAAATGTATTGTGTAACATGAAGTCCTATGAGTGCCATCTGATGAAGATCATCAAAGGTTAGTGATTTAATTTTATCTCTATTTGTGCTTTTTGTGACTCCTCTCTTTGGCTGGAAAATGGCTGTATGTTTTGTTGTGAATAGGCTCTGACCTAACATAATCATATGTTGTGCTTTCGCTGTAAAGCCTTTTTGAAATCGGACACGATGGGTAGATTAACAAGACGTTAAGCTTTAAGTTGGTGTATTGCACTTGTGAATGTATGAAAGTTAAATATTTAAAAAATATATATTTTAGAATTTCGCGCTCTGTCTTTTCACCGGATGTTGTCGAGGTGGGTCGCTAGTGAACGCCTGCGCCAGAAAGGTTAATGGAAGCCTCTCAAATATAATCCAGTTAGAATCAGGAATTTCCCAGGGTAGCTATTTAGGCCCCTTGCATTTTTACATTTTTACTAACGACGTGCCACTGACTTTGAGTAAAGCCAGAGTGTCTATGTATGCGGATGATATACTTCAGCTACTACAGCGACTGAAATGACTGCAACACTCAACAAAGAGCTGCAGTTAGTTTCAGAGTGAGTGGCAAGGAATAAGTTAGCCCTAAATATTTCTAAAACTTAAAGCATTGTATTTTGAGCAAAATTCTCACTAAACCCTAAACCTCAACTAAATCTTGTAATAAATAATGTGGAAATTGAGCAAGTTGAGATGACTAAACTGCTTGGAGTAACCATAGATTGTAAACTGTCATGGTCAAAACATACTGATGCAGGAGTAGCTAAGATGGGGAGAAGTCTGTCTATAATAAAGCGATGCTCTGCCTTCTTAACAACACTATCAACAAGGCAGGTCCTACAGGTCCTACTGTTCAGTCGTGTGGTCAGGTGCCACAAAAAAGGACTTAGGAAAATTGCTATTGGCTCAGAACAGAGCAACACGGCTGGCCCTTGGATGTGCACAGAGAGCTAATATTCATAATATGCATGTCAATCTCTCCTGGCTGAAAGTGGAGGCGAGATTGACTTCATCACTACTTTTATTTATGAGAGGTATTGACATGTTGAATGCACCGAGCTGTCTGTCTAAACTACTGGCACACAGCTCGGACACCCATGCATACCCCACAAGACATGCCACAATAGGTCTCTTCACAGTCCCCAAGTCCAGAACAGACTATGGGAGGCGCACAGTACTACATAGAGCCATGACTACATGGAACTCTATTCCACATTAAGTAACTGACGCAAGCAGTAACATTTTATTTTAAAAAACGGATTAAAAAAAAACTTATGGAACAGTGGGGGACTGTGAAGCAAACACAAACATTGGCACACACACACACACACACAAACACATACATGATAACATACGCACTATACATACACATGGATTTATTACTGTTGATATGTGGTAGTGGTGGAGTAGGGGCCCGAGGGCACACAGAGTGTTGTGAAATCCGTGAATGTATTGTAATGTTTTAAAAAATTGTATAAACTGCCTTAATTTTGCTGGATCCTGTCACGCCCTGACCTTAGAGATCCTTTTTATGTCTCTATTTTTGGTTTGGTCAGGGCGTGAGTTGGGGTGGGTATTCTATGTTCTATGTTGTGTATTTCTTTGTGTTTGGCCGGGTGTGGTTCTCAATCAGAGGCAGCTGTCTATCGTTGTCTCTGATTGAGAACCATACTTAGGTAGCCCTTTTTTCCACCTGTCTTTGTGGGAAGTTGACTTTGTTTAGGGCACATAGCCTTTAGCTTCACGGTTTGTTTTTGTTTATTGTTTTGTTCGGCGTCATCTTTTATTCAACAAAAGAAAATGTACGCTCACCACGCTGCACCTTGGTCCTCTTCTGTTAACGGCCGTGACAGATCCCAGGAAGAGTAGCTGCTGCATCTAATGGGGATCCATAATAAATACTAAATACAAATACAAAACCAAGGTTGTCCACTATTGACTTAAATTTATATGTATTTATTATGGCCATCGAAATGCTAGTTATTAAAATCAGATCCAACAATAATATCAAGGGCCGAGAAATCCAGGGCTTAAAAACAAAGGTGTCACTGTACGCTTATGATTCATGTTTTCTTTTAAATCCACAACTTGGATTCCGCCACAGCTTCATAGAGGATCTAGATACTTTTTCTAACCTCTCTGGATTACAAGCAAATTGTATTGGATCACAAAAAAACAACATTTAGAGTACTGTGTAGTTTACCAATAACAATGTCTGACGGTGAAATGGACATACTCGGTTTTCATATCCCGAAAGAAAGAAAATATCTCATTAGAAAACAAATCTAAGAAAGTTAGCAAAAATTGATAAGATCTTGCTACCGTGGAAATAAAAATACCTGTCTACTTGTGGAAAGATCACCCTGATTAACTCTTTAGTCATATCCCAGTTAATCTATTTGCTTATGGTCTTGCCTACACCTAGCAACCGTTTTTTAAATTATATGAGTAAAAAGTATTCAATTTTATTTGAAACAGCAAGCCAGAAAAAATTAACAGGCCTATTTATATAATGAATATGAATTCAGAGGGCAGAAATGATTAATTATTAAAGCATTAGACAAATATTATGGTTAATCTCAAATATAGTAATTGATTAAAAAAAAAAACGTTTGGATTTTTTTTTTTTAAGGTATACTTTTTGTCAATCATATCATAAATAGGACTGATGTAGTTATGTCACACATGCAGCAAACAAAAATACAGTACATTCAGAAAGTATTCAGACCCCTTTGCTTTTTTTTAACGTTACAGCCTTATTCTAAAATTGATTAAATCTTTTTTGTTCTCATCAATCTACACACAATACCCCATAATGGCAAAGCTAAAACAGGTTTTTAGAAATGTTTGCAAATGTATACATAAGTATTCAGACCCTTTGCTATGAGACTCGAAATTGAGCTCAGGTGCATCCTGTTTCCTTCATAAACTCAGCAAAAAAAGAAACATCCCTTTTTCAGGACCCTGATAATTCGTAAAAATCCAAATGACTTCACAGGTCTTCATTGTAAAGGGTTTAAACACTGTTTCCCATGCTTGTTCAATGAACCATAAACAATTAATGAACATGCACCTGTGGAACGGTCATTAAGACACTAAACAGCTTACAGGCGGTAGGCAATTAAGTTCACAGTTATGAAAACTTAGGACACTAAAGAGGCCTTTCTACTGACTCTGAAAAACACCAAAAGAAAGATGCCCAGGGTCCCTGCTCATCTGCGTGAACGTGTCTTAGGCATGCTGCAAGGAGGCATGAGAACTGCAGATGTGGCCAGGGCAATAAATTGCAATGTCCGTACTGTGAAACGCCTAAGACAGCACTACTGGGAGACAGGACGGACAGCTGATCGTCCTCCCAGTGGCAGACCACATGTAACAACACCTGCACAGGATCGGTACATCCGAACATCACACCTGCGGGACAAGTACAGGATGGCAACAACTGCCCGAGTTACACCATGAACGCACAATCCCTCCATCAGTGCTCAGACTGTCCGGAATAGGCTGAGAGAGGCTGGACTGAGGGCTTGTAGGCCTGTTGTAAGACAGGTCCTCACCAGACATCAAAGGTAACAACGTGCCTATGGGCACAAACCCACCGTCTCTGGACCAGACAGGACTGGCAAAAAGTGCTCTTCACTGATGAGTCACAGTTTTGTTTCACCAGGAGTGATGGTCGGATTTGCGTTTATCGTCGAAGGAATGAGCGTTACACCGAGGCCTGTACTCTGGAGCGGGATCAATTTGGAGGTGGAGGGTCCATCATGGTCTGGGGCGGTGTGTCACAGCATCATCGGATTGAGCTTGTTGTCATTGCAGGCAATCTCAACGCTACAAGTGCGTTACAAGGAAGACATCCTCCTCCCTCATGTGGCTCATCCTGACGTGACCCTCCAGTATGACAATGCCACCAGCCATACTGCTTGTTCTGTGCGTGATTTCCTGCAAGACAGGAATGTCAGTGTTCTGCCATGGCCAGCGAAGAGCCCGGATCTCAATCCCATTGAGCACGTCTGGGACCTGTTGGATCAGAGGGTGAGGGCTAGGGCCATTCCCCCTAGAAATGTCCGGGAACTTTCAGGTGCCTTGGTGGAAGAGTGGGGTAACATCTCACAGCAAGAACTGGCAAATCTGGTGCAGTCCATGAGGAGGAGATGCACTGCAGTACTTAATGCAGCTGGTGGCCACACCAGATACTGACTGTTACTTTTGATTTTGACCCCCCCCCCCTTGTTCAGGGACACATTATTCAATTTCTGTTAGTCACATGTCTGTGGAACTTGTTCAGTTTATGTCTCAGTTATTGAATCTTGTTATGTTCATACAAATATTTACACATGTTAAGTTTGCTGAAAATAAACGCAGTTGACAGTGAGAGGACGTTTCTTTTTTTGCTGAGTTTATGACAAGGATTGAGAAGTAGATTGTCGACTTCATTCATGATGATGACTGCTTGTTTAGCTTGCCAGCTAAGATTTTGAAAGTATGATGTTTACATGATCAGTCCAATCAAAGCTATGGTAGACATAATGTGATTTGACATCATTTATTCTGTTGCCAATGACCTTGAGCCTTCTTGGATGGGCACATCTAATGTAACTCTATGTCAGCACCCAAGGGGTTGAATTGTCGAGCTCTCCCCGTAGATTTTGCGGTGACGTATTGTCCCCATGAGTGACACAACACTGAGCCAATCACCGCGCAACTAGAGAACATTACCAACCCCTACAATACGTATTGTCCACTGGCTGCCCCACCACCACCACAGAAAGCACTGAGATAGGCTGAAACATCTGCATTTCGGAGCTGCCTTACTCAAGATAGCAAAAAAGAGACCATGTTTTTATGCGGTTATTTTACTTTGCTTGCAAACTGATATGTGACGTGTTAATGCCAAAATAATATGCAAAACAGGCAATATATTAAAAAAAATATGTATATAATTATTTTACTCAACAGGTGAGGCGGCTCTGCCCCACCTGCCCTGAAGGAGGGGTCGCCACTGCACATTTGACAGTGGATGTCAGAGCAAAAACCAAGCCATGAGGTCGAAGGAATTGTCCGTGGACCTCCGAGACAGGAAAGTGTCAAGGCACAAATCTGGGGAAGGGTAGCAAAAAATGTAAGCAGCATTGAAGGTCCCGAAGAACACAGTAGCCTCCATCATTGGCTCCATCAAGACTATTCCTAGAGCTGAGCAATCGGGGGAGAAGGGCTTTGGTCATGGAGGTGCCCAAGAACCCGATGGTCACTCTGACAGTTCCAGAGTTCCTCTGTGCAGAGAGAACCTTTTTAGAAGGACACCCATTAGCACTCCACCAATCAGGCCTTTATGGTAGAGTGGCCAGACGGAAGCCACTCCTCAGTAAAAGGCACATGACAGCTCGCTTGGAGTTTACCAAAAGGCTCCTAAAGGACTCTCAGACCATGAGAAACAAGATTGTCTGGTCTGATGAAACCAAGATTGAACTCTTTAGCCTGAATGCCAAGCGGCATGTCTGGAAGCAGCCTGGCAGCATCCCTACGATGAAGCATTATGGTGGCAGCATCATGCTGTGGGGATGTTGTCAGCGACAGGGACTGGGAGACTAGTCAGTATCGAGGGAAAGATGGAAAGTATGAGCAAAGTACAGAGTAAAGAGAGATCATTGATGAAAACCTGCTCCAGAGCGTTCAGGACCTCAGACCGGGGCGAAGGTTCACCTTCCAACAGGACAACGACACTAAGCAATTGCCAAGACAATGAATGTCCCTGAGTGGCCCAGCCAGAGCCCGGATTTGAACCCGATCCAACCTGACAGAGCTTGAGAGGATCTGCAGAGAAGAATGGTATAGAAACTTCCCAAATACAGGTGTGTCAAGTTTGTAGAGTCATACCCAAGAAGACTCAAGGCTGTATTCACTGCCAAAAGTGCTTCAACAAAGTACTGAGTAAAGGGTCTGAATACTTATGTAAATCTGATATTTTTTTTGAATAAGGCTGTAAAGTAACAAAATGTGGGAAAAGATCAAGGGGTGTGAATACTTTCAAATGCACTCTATATGGAAATGTATGCTCTACTCAAAATTACAACCAACTAATTGCAGCATTACCGCAAAAATGGAAGAGGCAAGTGGAAGGGGGAGAAATTAAGGAACTTGTCTGTCAGCCCTACATTAAAAACCAAAATTGGCTAAAGAAAATTGTGATGAATAAAAAAGTATACCAGTTTCATTTAAGGACCAAAAAATTGACAGCTGTGCCATATACAGTGGGGCAAAATTTTTAATAATTTTTTTGCTCCACTGTAGATGGTTAAATATTCGATGTCCCGATTCCATGGTACATAGTTTATGAACTGATACACAAAACAATGCTGGATTCAAAACTTAAGAGTTTTTTTATTTAAATGATTATACAAAATTCTTGCAACCAATAGACTGTTATATATACTGTATGTGGGATACAACCATCCCAGCTCTGCAGATTTTTCTGCGAAGAGACAGAATCATTAGATCATTTGTTTTGGTACTGTCAATTTCTGGGGCTCCCGAGTGGCGTAGCGTTCTAAGGCACTGCATCTCAGTGCTACAGTGATTGGGAGTCCCATGGGGTGGCGCACAATTGGCCCAGCGTCGTCCGTGTTAGGGTTTGGCCGGGGTAGGCCGTCATTGTAAATAATAATTTGTTCTTAACTGACATGCCTAGCCAAATAAAGGTTACATTTAAAAAAATATGTAGCTTGTTTTTGGTCGCAGGTTCAGGAATGGCCTACGAATTGCAACATTTACCTGGAGCTAACTCTGCAAATAACACTGCTGTGTGATTTAAAAAGTCATAGTCAATCGATCAATAATATAATAATAACTTTAGCAAAAATGTTTCTCTTTAATTTACAATCTGTAGAAACTATGAGAATAGAAAGGTTCAGAACTTTTGTGAAACATCACAGCACAGTTGAAATAACATATGGCAGCTAGAAATCCAAACTGGATGGTGTTCAGAGATAGATGGGAGGGGTTGTGTGGAGCTGAAGGACGGGACTAAAAACAAACAAAAGATAACTCATGTAAAATATGTGTCCGTAAAATGTATATAGTAGGTATAAGCTGGAAGCAGAAGCCCAAGTGTTGTTGTCCATTAGTTTACTCCAGTTATGGCAGGGCTGGTAGGGTTAGGGGAAAATAATAAAGGAACATATATTACAAAATATTGATATATTTTATATATACACTACCGTTTAAAAGTTTGCGGTCACTTAGAAATGTCCTTGTTTTTGAAAGAAAAGCTATTTTTTTGTCCATGACAATAACATCACATTGATCAGAAATACAGTGTAGACATTAAATAGTACCCGCAAAACACCAGTCTCAACATCAACAGTGAAGAGGCGACTCCGGGATGCTGGCCTTCTAGGCAGAGTTGCAAAGAAAAAGCCATATCTCAGACTGACCAATAAAAAGATTAAGATGGGCAAAAGAACACAGACACTGGACAGAGGAACTCTCCCTACAGTGCTGTATTAGCCAATGCAATTTTAGTAAAGCAGTGTCAACATTGAATTAAGTAACAGTAAAATGTATTTTTAAATAAAAGAGAATCATATCAAAAGTAATGTGAGCCTTGCATTGTGAAAGGCAATTACTTTACAGTATATAAACATGTATTGCAATGTGAAACATGGATTTCTAGATGAAACACTTATTAAGTTTGTTGAAAAAGTATCAGTATGGTTTTGTGTGTTGTACTTAATCAATTGAAAATGTTCTTAGACTTTTGAAACAGCTGCCTTTTGGATGATCTGTTTTGAGTGTTGTACTAAGAGTTGTGAAAAAGTATCACAGACTTGTGAAAACTGCACTAAAGCGATACAAAAAAGTAAGTTAGCTAGCTAGGTACGAGCACCACATATCATCAGTAATTACATGTTTTCCTCAATAAAGCTGTGAAAAGTCAGTGCTAGTAAGATAAGCCAAGTGCTAGTGCAGGAAACAGTTATGGGTGTTAATTTTATTTATTTTTCCCACACACACACTCTACTGTGTTTTTCACAGCAGTTTCTGTATCTCTATAGCCCTGTGCGCGAGGCAGTGGGGAGGATAAGCATATTTATGTTGCATGCTTCCTCCTATACTACTGCATTCCACCCCCCAACCCCCAACCCCACACACAGACTGAACATGTCTCATTCCCAGTGTCATAGATCACAGCCTTACAGACCTCACATCCCCTACTAGTGGGTCATATATACAAACACACACCTGCCGGACCAAGGCCGCCTGGAGACTACAGCTGCCTGAGTGATGAGTTCCACAGGGGTAGCGGTCTGGGGGGGTCTGGGGGGGTCTGGAGGCCTAACCTCACTTCCTCCTCTGGTTCACAGACAGACCTCCGGCCCTGATGCTGTTCTGGTTGTGGTTTGTAAACTTCGCCCATGAGATGAACTTTTGACCTTTCTTCTTACCCACCAAATAATGAAACTGTATTTGTGCTGTGTTTCTACTGTATTGACACCAACCTACAACCTATAGGAACCAATCCCCAACCCAGGATTGTTCTGCAACTCATCAGTGGGTCCACACTCCCTACCCACCGTTGGGGAACGGTTGAACTACTGGCTAGTGTGACCCAGGAGTGTGGACGAGAGCTGGGTTGCATTGCAACTCTGGTCCCAGGCCGAGTTCCCCTCCAGCCATGTCCTTTCCTCCAAAGAGACGGAGGCCATCCGTCATGCTGGCCCGTGCAGACACACAATGGCCTGGGCCTTTTACCCAGTGCTCAGCCCCTCTCACACACCCTGCTGATAACACACGGCTTCCGGCACCTTGGAAGGGGACTGGAAGTGTCTCAACCACAACAGATATACAGTCTGGTCTCTGGCCTGCATATTCACTGGGATGATGCCAAGGTAAAATTGCTTAGGAGCTCTTTACAAGGTCGGTCAGGGTTATAGAGAAGATACGTTTTGTGATGTCTGTCAAATTATCAAATTATCAAATTAAATTATCAATGCCCACCTTTGCACTTCATACAATTTGAGTATTGTTCTTTAATAAGAAACCTATTTTGAGGGACATTTTGGGAACATTTCCCAATGCATTTGGTATTTGATAACAAGCTACTCTCCATAGGTGTAATGCATCTTACAGACCTGTCAAGTCCTCCAACCCAGATACCCTCAACCCCCTCATCAACCCTACAATGCATCACTCTGACGCTCTTTACACCTTCTTCTGGGAAAAGACACCACATATATGGTACTATTTCCATCTACGTTAAGTCAACACAGACAATACTCTCTCTATAACAGACTATGGAACACTTTCCCACGTACTCTTTAGGTGATCCACTGTCTTAATGAAGAAGCTACTGGATGTAATGTCCTTGCCTACTCAAAGCAATTTGTATCAACAACTTCATGTTTAAGAACATCACCAGTGCTGTACTCCCCAACCCTTAACCCAGGGAGAGCTCTAAACTACAGTATAGGCCTGCATCTGTCAATCTAGTCTAGAGGGACTGTCTCTAAAGGTTAGTCTGCTGTTTGTGTGTGTGTGTGTGTGTGTGTGTGTGTGTGTGTGTGTGTGTGTGTGTGTGTGTGTGTGTGTGTGTGTGTGTGTGTGTGTGTGTGTGTGTGTGTTGTGTGTGTGTGTGTGTGTGTGTGTGTGTGTGTGTGTGTGTGTATATATTGTGTGTGTCGCCCTCTCAGAGTGCAAGTGACCCTGGACAACACCCTGTTGTTATCTGCAAACATCAAGTTAGTGACTCGCTCCTGCAGGTTCATGACAGGTATTCCCAAACCGGGGTACACACGCAATGCTGTCGGGGGTACGCCAAATAAAAATGTGATACACATTTTTTTTAAATATAGAAATATTTTTATTTTTTACATTTTCAGACAGTACATTTATATTTTCCAACGGGGCTATACATTTGGGTGAGGTTTTTTTCTCGCCTGAGTAGATGTTTTGAAACAATTACTGATTCGCATTCAAGCCAGTGAATTATATGCGTTACAGCTGGATGAGTCAATAGATGTCGCTGGCCTGGCACAGCTCCTGGTATATGTCCATTACGTTTATGGGTGGTCAATTAAGGAAGACATCCTCTTCTGCAAACCACTGGAAACCAGGACAACAGGATAGGATATGTTTAAAGTACTGGACAGCTTTGTGACATCAAATGGACTTTGGTGGTCAAGATGTGTTGGTAACTGTACTGATGGCGCAAAAGCCATGACAGAGAGACATAGTGGAGTGGTAACTCGTGTGCAAGCAGTTGCTCCTGACGCCACTTGGGTACACTGCAGCATCCACTGAGAGGCTCTTGCTGCCAAGGGAATGCCTGACAGCTTGAAAGACGTTTTGGACACTACAGTGAAAATTGTTAACTTTATTAAAGCAAGGCCCCTGAACTCTTCTGTATTTTCTGCATTATGCAATGATATGGGCAGCGACCATGTAACGCTTTTATAACATACAGAAGTGCGCTGGTTATGAAGGGGCAAAGTATTGACATGTTTTTTTTAATTGAGAGATGAGCTTAAAGTTTTCTTTACTGACCATCATTTTCACTTGTCTGACCGCTTGCATGATGACGAGTTTCTCACACGACTGGTCTATCTGGGTGATGTTTTTTCTCGCCTGAATGATCTGAATCTAAGATTACAGGGACTCTCCGCAACTATATTCAATGTGCGGGACAAAATTGAGGCTATGATTAAGAAGTTGGAGCTCTTCTCTGTCTGCAGTAACAAGGACAACACACAAGTTTACGGACAATGTCAAACGTGATGTAGCGAAGCACCTGAGTGAGCTGGGTGCGCAATTACACAGGTACTTTCCAGAAACGGATGACACAAACAACTGGATTTGTTATCCCTTTCACACCCTGCCTCCAGTCCACTTACCAATATCTGAACAAGAGAGCCTCGTCAAAAATTGAATTTAATCAGAAGCCACTGCCAGATATCTGGATAGGGCTGCGCTCAGAGTTTCTTGCCTTGGCAAATCGCGCTGTTAAGACACTGATGCCCTTTGCAACCACGTACCTATGTGAGAGTAGATTCTCGGCTCTCACTAGCATGAAAACGAAATACAGGCACAGACTGTGTGTGGAAAATTATTTAAGACTGAGACTCTCTCCAATACAAGCTGGGGCGGCAGGTAGCCTAGTGGTTAGAGTGTTGGACTAGTAACCGAAAGGATGCAAGTTCGAATCCCCGAGCTGACAAGGTACAAATCTGTCATTCTGCCACTGAACCCACTGTTCCTAGGCCGTCATTGAAAATAAGAATTTGTTCTTAACTGACTTACCTAGTTAAATAAAGGTTAAATAAAAATCAACCCAACATTGCAGAGTTATGTGCATCCTTTCAAGCACACCCTTCTCATTACCCTGTGGTGAGTTATTCACTATTTTTGATGAACAAATAAGGTTTAATATGTAAGATGGCTAAATAAAGAGCAAAATTATTGATTATTATATTGTTATTATTTGTGCCCTGGTCCTATAAGACCTCTTTGTCACTTCCCGCGAGCCGGGTTGTGACAAACTCACACTCATTCTTATGTTTAATAAATGTATTGTATAGTGTGTGTGTGGCAGGCTTACAATGATGGCAAAAAACAGCATTTGAGAGTGCTCTGACCCTGGTGCTAGAGGGGGTACAGCTGGAGGTTGAATGTTTGAAGGGGTACACTGACCCTGGTGCTAGAGGGGGTACGCAGCTGGAGGTTGAATGTTTGAAGGGGTACACTGACCCTGGTGTTAGAGGGGGTACGCAGCTGGAGGTTGAATGTTTGAAGGGGTACACTGACCCTGGTGTTAGAGGGGGTACGCAGCTGGAGGTTGAATGTTTGAAGGGGTACACTGACCCTGGTGCTAGAGGGGGTACGCAGCTGGAGGTTGAATGTTTGAAGGGGTACACTGACCCTGGTGTTAGAGGGGGTACGCAGCTGGAGGTTGAATGTTTGAAGGGGTACACTGACCCTGGTGTTAGAGGGGGTACGCAGCTGGAGGTTGAATGTTGGAAGGGGTACGGGACTATAAAAAGTTTGGGAACCACTGTTCTACAACATCAGTAGAGTAGGACCCCACCTCACACAGGAAGCGGCGCAGGTCCTAATCCAGGCACTTGTCCTCTCCCGTCTAAACTACCGCAACTCGTTGTTGGTTGGGCTCTCCTCTTGTGTCATCAAACCCCTGCAACTTATCCAGAATGCTGCAGCCCGCCTGGTTTTGAACCTTCCCAAGTTCTCCCATGTCACCCTGCTCCTCCACACAACGACTGGCTTCCAGTCGAAGCTTGCATCCACTACAAGACCATGGTACTTGCCCACAGAACAGCAAAAGGATCTGCCTCTCCCTACCTTCAGGCTATGATCAAACTCCACACCCCAACCCGAGCACTCCGTTCTGCCACCTCAGTTCTCTTGGCCCTCCTACCCCTACGAGAGGGCAGCTTTTGCTCAGCTCAGCCCAGTCCAAACTTTTTTCTGTCCTGGCGCCCCAATGGTGGATCCAGCTTCCCCCCTGAAACTAGGATAGCAGAGTCCCTGCCCATCTGTCTGCTATATTACTAAAATGTGAATGTAAAATGTGTGTGTGTGTGTGTGTGTGTGTGTGTGTGTGTGTGTGTGTGTGTGTGTGTGTGTGTGTGTGTGTGTGTGTGTGTGTGTGTGTGTGTGTGTGTGTGTGTGTGTGTGTGTGTGTGTGTGTGTGTGTGTGTGTGGGTGTTAGCCTTCTTATGTCAGAGAGAACAGGCGCTAACATGTGGAAGTTGGCCAGGCGGGATGACTGGCGCTTCATCAAACCTTGTTGAGCTACATGTAACTCTATATTTTATGAATGTAATTATGTCTGTGTAATTATCTTAATTTTGTCTGTGTAATTATCTTAATTATGTCTGTGTAATTATCTTATGGAGAGACAGTGAGACACCTACTTTAGTCATTCGTGAGTTGATGTGAATTAGCGCTACTAGCTACATTGCAAATGAAATAAATGTTCTTGCACTGTTTGCTGCTCCCCAGTGTGATATGATGTTTGTTCTGACTTTATTTCATTACATTTTTTATACAGCTCCTGTGCTTCATTTGGAGGAACATCTCTTAAAGATGTTTAATTGTTCTGCTGACTACCCTGTCTGTCTTTTAAGTGTTTCTTGGGCTGAAGATTGAGACATAGGAAACCTTGGGCTTGAGGTCCATCCTTATAGGCATATGTCTTTACCTCTCGGCTCTGTCTTGCCCTGACCTCCCAGCCTGACCTCCACCTATCCGAATCATGATTGAGATGTTGTATCGGCGTGTCAATGTCACATCCACCTCAGGTCGCCTCCCGGACACCATGGCGGGTCCTCCTGGGGTTTGTTAGAGACCGGAAACAGGCTCTTCCGCCCCGTAAACACGGAGCTGAGCTCGGGACAGCGGCAGGGCTGAGGTAGCACGCAAGGAGCACTGATAAGGTTAACAGCTATTCCCTTCTCTCTGGGAACGCGGGGGGCGGTGGCCCCTTTGTGACCAGTGTGTAAATGTCTTAGTTTATAGTTTATTAATGCCTTAGTCTGTTTTCTTTGACAGATTTATGTCTAAATCATGACCATTGGCGCTGCCAGGACGCACGTGATGAATCGAGCTTTGCCTATCTGTTGAAGTTTTATTTCGATTTATAGGTCTATTATTGCAGTCATTACAATGATATCTGTAAATACAATTCACGTTGAAGTTTAATTTCGTTTACATTTTATTTCGATGTATATTATGGAGTCATTTTGCCAATGATACTCTATCTTTATATATATATATAGAGAGAGAGAGAGAGAGATGTTTATTAAGAATAGTATTAGGCTAAATGTTGTAAGGACGAAATGAATTGGCCTCTTCAGAACACTTTCAATTATCTCATTATTATAACCCCATTCATCCCCGTGTTTGTTTTCACAAAGCTGAAAAGTGGATAATTACAATGGAAGGACGTGCGTATTGGATGAAATATAAATCAAACTGTTAGCTATTTGCACGTATGACTGTAATAGGCTTATGGATAAAAGCGTCTGCTAAATGCCATTCTTTCTTCAGTCTTTCAAAACGTTACATTAGCTGTGGTGTTTTCTGTAGGCTAATGCTTTAAGCCTAATGTTGCTCGATTGTCGCTAAATGGCATTCTTTCTTCAGTCTTTCTAAACGTTACATTAGCTGTGGCGTTTTCTGTAGGCTAATGCTTCAGGCCTAATGTTGCTCGATTGTTTGTTTTTAACTTAATTATGCCGTATCTCGACCTGCGTTGTGTGTGTGTGTGTGTGTGTGTGAGTGTGTGTGTGTGTGCGCGCGCGCGCACGCGTGCGTCGGTGCTAATAACACCATTAGCAAGGTGCATTAGTGATCCGTGACGCTTAGCTGACCAGGGAGAGCAGAGGCCACGAGGTTGCTCTGATTGACACGATAATAGCTGTTAAATACAAACTTAAACAACATTAACTCGACAAAACGCGATAGAAGGACATCAAAACTAGTATAATTAACCTAAAAATCGCACATTATAGAAATGGGACTCGTTTTTGCCCTATAGGTCAATGCAAATTAATATTTGTGTAACTCTTATGCTATTCTATTAGGCTATTTAAATAATAATATTGCTTGGTGGTATGATGAGGTATAGAGATATAAACCTAAAATCATTCGTCAGAAAGTAACCGACTTTACAGTCAAACCATACCGCCTAGGATCCTGATGTCAGCAGTGGTGAGATAGGCCTATTTCATGATGAATTAGAAATATCTCTAGCAACCATGTCTGCCTGCCTCGCACTATTGAACACACGCCGTCAGAGCGTATTTAGGCCCGGAGAAAGGAAAATACTCGACATTATCTCTCCCATAACAGTTCACACATATTATCACAAACGTTATTTTGCCATGGCTTGTAAAAGTGAAGTATTACAATTGTAAATAAACAGACGGGTGTAAACCTTTGGCTCACCCGGTCGTGTTTTGGGAGTCAATAAATCCACCTAAATGCATGTGTAGGCTACATTTCTGCGTCCCTAAAGTAGGCTAGGTTAAAATACCATAAACAACCTCTGTTTCAGTCAGATTGCTCCACATTATCCTTGCGGCGTAACCACATTGCAGTTAGCCAATATAGGCTAATACAAGCAACTAAAACCGTAATGGAGGACTTTGTTTTGGGAAACACAAGTGCACGGATGGTGTTACCCTCCCCCTCTCTCCCCTTGTACTCTCTTCCCGTCTTTCCCTTCTCCATCTCTCAAATGGGCAGTTTTAAAGACATACATCTTGAGTGGCTGGGGGAGACGCTCCTCTAATCTAAACAGCACTCTGCTGATGGCGAGCGGATGGGATTATTATTGTCTTTCTCTCCCCCTTTCTCCGCATGGTTTAGGCGCTACCGGGGCTTTTGTCCCTGGCGCCTGTCCTGGCCACTGTAGACAGGCGACGAGAGGAGAGGAGAGGTGTAGCATTACAACTAATACAACATCTCTGATTTGCTCTCTGGAACTACGATGAAGTTTGCTCGCAGACAGTGGGACAGATATTACTGAGAAGACATATAATACACCAATACAGTGTGTGTGTGTGTGTGTGTGTGTGTGTGTGTGTGTGTGTGTGTGTGTGTGTGTGTGTGTGTGTGTGTGTGTGTGTGTGTGTGTTCCACTGTATTGTATCATCGTCCACGTATGGATCTAATTGTTTATGTTGTACAGTCTAGGCCCCTCTCCTGCATCTGTCTTGAGACTAAGACGTATATGGTCCACATGAGAGGACCAAGGCATTCAGAAAAGTTAATAATATTGCAAAGTTATAAAACATCTCAACACAAATAGTCGCAGTGTGCTCTGTTTTCTGTCTGTCCTCGGCGAGAGGCGAGTGGAGTCAGCAGACCCAGTGGATAATATAGGGTGAGAAACTGTCAGGTCTGGATCCTGTCCACATACACATGCAGCCAAAATCTACATAATAAACTGCGTGTTTTACTTTCAGTCGTGAACCAATCAACTAGGCCAAAAACATATATTCAAAACATTATTAAAAACAAATATTAAAGCCTTTAATATAGCCTTTAAAATAGCCTTTAAAATAGCCTTTAATATAGCCTTCAATATAGCCTTTAATATAGCCTTTAATATAGTCTTTAATATAGCCTTTAGTGTAGCCTTCAATATAGCCTTTAACATAGCCAAATCTGACTATTTAGAGTTGTTGGTTGACTGCAGACATCTTGGACTTGGTCACATAATTTTATAGGCTAGCTATATCCACATTGGTAAGTGAAATTGTTACAATTTAGATTAGCCAATATGTAAAAAAAAACTTCAGAGCTATATGTTTGACTTCATCAATTCAAACGAGAAATGAATTACTCACACAAGCATGCAAAATGACAGACTGCGAAATAACAGCGTAAATGCCTGTAGGCCTAATTGTAGTCCTAATATTATTATTCATAAGTATGCCTATTATTATAATTTGGATCAATTTAATATACATAGAATCTATAGGCTACGTTTGATTATCATATTTTCAACACAATTCTATGAAATCAAATATGGAAATGTTTCTTCCAACTCTAAGCGCCGATATGATGCAAACTAAAATGTGTTTGAGTTAATGCGGCGCTTTACAGTTTACCAGGATTCCCTTGTAAGTCTTTATTTATTTGTTGTATTAAAGTATGGAGAAAATATCAGTATTTTGTTTTTCAAAAATACGAGGTGCCCATCCCCCCCAACCCCCCACCCCCGCACATTATTATCCAATCCGCGGTGTGTGGAAAGAGGAAAATGAGATTTGTATTATCTAAGAGTTTGTGATGATGGGAAGAGTAGCATTGAGAGAGATAAGGAGTGCGCTTAAATCGGAAACAAGACTGATAGCAACAGATAATGAATGTGTCGTTAATAAGCTGTCGTTAATAACCTATCCGTATTCCTCTATCCGTATTCCTCTATCCGTATTCCTCTTATCAGCAGATACGTTTTATTAGCCTATTAAAACAGTCAAAAAGAAACATTCTCAACCGTGCAGGCCTGCACACACACTGACTCAACTTTCTCTCTCAAGACACACATTCTTCTTCCATTTGTATAATGAGGACGGCTACAACTATGTTGAGTTCATTATAGTTTCTGACGGTTACTATTCCATTTTTACATAATTCAATGTGGACTATATGCAAACAATGATAAAAACAGATTTTCCTACCTGTCCAGATACTGCATGGAGCGTTTCTGAGGGCTGATACCAGATTCACATTATTCTTGCCTAGATCCTACTTATTTTTAAATGTCCAATTGAAATAACGCGATGTGTTTATTTCGGCGTAGGAATCCTGTAACATAATAAAACATTTCAATAGTTGCTACTTGATAATCTTCTCTAAACGCTAAATACAGAGAAGAGCTTGCGCCCTCGCGCCATGCAGTCACCCATCCCATTTTCTCGTGACGTAACGGAGAAAGGAGCGTCTGTCTTGGGTCCGCCAACAAAACAGAAACGGGGTCTAACCAAATCCCTCAGCTAGCTAAACACACACACAGCCGAGGCAGAGAGCACAGAGTAGAGAGATGAGAGCTGTCACTTCACGAAACAAGCCAGTCCTCCTTCGCATAACTCCACGAATAAAAAGCAAGGCGCAGCAATCCTTAAGGCAACTGTAGGTTTTTTTCTCAGAGACGAATAGACCCCCTTTTGGATCCGTTTACCTTCAATACCGTCTATCCAAACAAACACCTGCTTGAGGAGTTCTTTATGCTCGGATGAGCCACTTCACCAAGGGACTATAATTCCTACTTCATGTGAACGAATCGGAGCCTATGATAATAATGCTTCCTAGCCCTGTTATTTCTGCCTCCACCACGCCGTTCTCAGTCAAGGACATACTGAAGTTGGAGCTTCAGCAGCATGCTCAACAACAGCGGCTTGCCTCACACCTTGGGCCGCCCCATGAGCGCTCTCACCCGGGTCCACAGCAGCACCAATACAACCTCCAGTCGCCCCCGTCTTGTATGCTGGCCAGCAGGGACAGCCCCAGCCCCGGGCTCTCGGAAGAAGAGGAGAGGATGGCCTACCTGAGTAGTCTGACGGTTCAGGAGCGGCTAATGGAGACGGGTCTAGCCGGGGAGATATTCATTTCCCCGGGGCTGCAGGGACATTCAGCCGACACCAGCCTGGAGGTTGAGCAAGAGGACATAGACGCCAGTGAGTGGGTGATTCCTGGATTAGCAGCATAACCTATCCATTTAAGTCTGAAAGAAAGTATTATATTATTTTAGGTTCAGTAGTATTGCAGTAGTCTAGGTTATCAGTCTCATGTATTAAATTCGATTACATGATAATACACCCATAATGCACCCATTAATATAGGCCTAATTCATTCATATTTCTTCTTCCATTTAACTAGACTACCTCAGACTAGACTACTACAGTTTAACGACGATGTCATCTACATGCAGGGATCATATGTAAATAAAGGATCAATAGTTTTGTAGAAGAAAAACTATGCATGGCCGAATCACCAGATATAATACAATCCTAAATGATCAGTTTTATAAAATAATTTAAAGAGACATGTTTTTTTTGTTATTGTCAGCTACACACTTAGGCTACACAATGAGCTGAAATGACTAGACTACCGTATTTGTTCTACACAATTGTCCTATTATTGGACCAACTTTAACAAGGCCCTAATTATTTAATGTATTTACTGATTGAATATGCTTGAATATTACCTAATTATTTAATGTATTTACAGATTGAATATGTTTGAATATTACCTAATTATGTAATGTATTTACTGATTGAATATGCTTGAATATTACCTAATTATTTAATGTATTTACTGATTGAATATGCTTGAATATTACCTAATTATTTAATGTATTAATGATTGAATATGCTTGAATATTACCTAATTATTTAATGTATTTAGGCCTACCCTTTATTCAGAGGATTCCATTAAGATAAAAAAAGAAACACATACGACATGACGACATGAAAACAACTATATTTCAAGAACAAACATAGGTATCTGATTTAATTTCCCTTTGTGGTTAATTGATATTCGTGTAATTGATTAAATAATCCACTCTGCTGGTATCCAATGTCTTAATCAGTGCCTATGGGAATTATAGAAAACACAAGCAAAATCAGCATGGAGCCTACTGCGGACCTCCAGGATTAGAATATCTGTTATGTATAGCACATTTAGATTCATCTGTCAAAGTTAGATGACTAAAATCCCCCTCTCCTCTATTTCTCCAGAAGCTTGTGGCGCAATGGGGGTGAGGGCCTGTGAGGAGTCCCCGCAGGCGCACTCGGACTTGGAGAGACTCCCAAAACAGCAGAGGACCCGGCGGAAACCGCGCGTGCTCTTCTCCCAGGCGCAGGTGTTCGAGCTTGAGCGGCGCTTCAAGCAGCAGCGTTACCTATCCGCCCCCGAGAGGGAACACCTGGCGAATACTTTGAAACTGACCTCCACACAGGTCAAAATCTGGTTCCAGAACAGGAGGTATAAGTGTAAACGGCAGCGGCAGGACAAGACCCTAGAAATGGCCGGACACCCTCACCATCTTCCCCCACCTAGGAGAGTGGCAGTCCCGGTGCTGGTGCGGGATGGGAAGCCCTGCCTGGCTGGATCTCAGAACTATAATACATCCTACAGTGTTGGAGCGTGCAGCCCCTATAGTTATAACGGCTATCCGGCTTATTCTTACAATAATCCAGTGTATACTAACACATACTCATGCACGTACTCTAGCCTGCCTGCTCTAGCACCCAACTCTACTGCTAACGCTTTTATGAATATGGGTCTGGCGAACCTGGGCGCGTCGCAATCTCAGGCCCAAACACCACAGGGAACAGGCTGCCAAGGAACTCTGCAGGGCATTCGGGCCTGGTAGCTGAATGTGATGATCTGCTTGTTGATTAACAGTTGATGACGTCGATCACTAGCCTACAGTATTTTTGGGATAAGGGAAACCTGTCTGTGTCCCATGCAGCGAAATAGAAGGATTTCTCATTGAAAGCTGTCATATTGAGACTCGATCATCTTGTACGAATATATTAGTTGTTTCCTCATCAACGCGGCAAAAACATGTTTTTAAAAGTTGTTGGATTATTCCAGAGTCACTGTTGGATATAGATATATACTATGGCAACATTGCAGACGGACTAAAACAAGTGCGCAACCGTGCGTAATATGGCCTAAAAGCTGTTGGGTGCTTGTGAACCAAGGATGTGAATGGCAAACATTGGCAATGATTATATCTGAGCTCTTTACATCAGAAATATGACTTTACCAGTAGCCTACTTGGTCTTTACCAGTGAAAACATTATTCTTCAACAACATAATAGAAACTCCTTAAATAAAAGATCGAACATGTATGAGGATTATTTGTTGTTATTTCGAATTGACCATTTGCTGCTGCCTTTTTTAGTCACTTATTTGAGATATTCTGCACTTAAACAATGCCCGCTGTGGTTTTTAGAAAATAGGCATATATTGACAAATAAAGTGAAACATTTGGGTATCAAAAATCCGACATGTGTTGCTAATATTTTCTGAGGGAAAATATAATTGCCGTATCCTTACACTCTCCATCGCAGTTTCGAAAAGAGTTTATAATGCGGCTGACATATACTGTAACTGAAAGAGGGCGTTGGTACAGTTCAGTGTCCTATGTCGCTTTGTTTGTCTATAGGACCGCCAAATGCCATTACCACGAGGGGCATAAACGTTCTCTTGGGAACTTGCTAAGGGAAACACTATACACTTGCAATTGTGTGTGTGTGTGCGCGTGTGTGTGCGCGTGTGTGTGTGTGTGGGAGGGAGAAAGAAAGAAAGAATGAAAGAAAAAAAGAAAAAAAGGAAGAAAGGAAGAGAAAGAAACCTTGCAAATGCCTTATGACATTTGTTTGTGGCTGGTTTTAAGTTGATAGAGAAATGAATAGCCGCGTTCTTTCAATCTCATTTCTAAAAGGTGTGCTGTGTTTGTAGTAGGCCCACACATACATATGTGCGCACTAATGTCGGATATATTTATACCGTTTTTTAAATGCTTTGATTGACGGTGTTGAAAGGGTAGGCCTATTTCGTGATATTTTCTTCTTCTCGGCCTTTGAGAAGCGCGCTTTGTGTTTTTAGAGGTTTCGAGAAGGGCCGTTTGGTCTCTGGTTTGCGTTAGACAAATTCAGACCTTCAATTATGCTGATTATTTGTTATCTAAAGATACAATTCAACTTTGGAAACATTTAATATTACACGATTAAAGCAAACATAATTAGGCCTATCTTAATTTCCCCCAAAATTATAATTATTCTCTATTGAGCATATGTTAAAGGCCTGCCAAAAGATATGGCTCTGCCAGCATACTGATCGCCATTGAAGGCCGTTTTCCAGCCTTCGCTGTGTGAGAGTTGAGGGGAGAGTCAGATAGAAGAGCAGGCCAGGAAGACAGACAGAAACAGACAAGAGCCAGAACTCAGACAGACATAATGGAGAATGAGGAATTTAGGCCAGGGACGGACATTAGCCAGACAACGCGCTATAACAGTGTGATCGCGCATCCACGGCGGGCGAAGGGCCCACACTGACACTGCTGAGTCTGAACTGATCTCCTATTAATAGCCTTGTAATGTTCAAATGCAATTTAAACAACGATTTATTATCATTTAGTTACGAATTCTGGGTTGAAGAAGAAAGTAATACTTTTTAAATTCAGAATGATAAACTGTGAAACTTAAATTTCGTAAATCAGCTATAGGTACACACATTATTTCAAACCATAGTCACTCATCAGATTCATGCCGACTGACTTTCCTTTATTCGATGTATCATTGGGTGTAGGCCTAGACCAATTAAAAACACTGATTACATAGACGATTGCCACTTATTCAATTCCTTTTTGCCGTTGAGGAAATGTTGCTGTGTTCTCATGGTAACTTCCATCCAATTTCCAATCTATACAATGGGAAACATGGTCTTCCATTACAGATTCACAAATAAAGGATGAAGTTCAATGGGAGGAGAGAGTAACAGGGTTTGGGTTTACACACAGAGGAATTCCTATCACTTTGACGTCTACATATCACCGCTCATTAGAGATAGTTAACAGTTTTAAACAAACGCCCTGTCTCTCCCTATACACAGGACTGATCCAATACGGGACGCCATTAATGGAGATGGATAGAAACGTAAACAAAGTGTTTGTCTCCAGCGATAGGCGCGAGGCCGCTTCCCCTGGCTACTGCACTGCGTGTAGATGACATACCTGTGTCAGGGTAAGTGGCAGGGAGACCTTAAAGTAAATAGAGTCGGCGACAGGAGGGCGATGCCTGAGGACGCGGCGTGCGCGTGCGCGTGTGTGGAGAGAGAGTGCCAGAGCGGTGATTGCTATCTACCGCTGCCAAAGATAGCAGCTCATCCACAAGGAGCACGGCGCTCACGGACTTTCCCAAAACAAAGTCTCCCATGGCAACCCTTCAACAGGGTTACAGAAAACAAAGGCCAAATATAGAATACAGTCAGCTATAGGCAGAGGAACTGAAATACTGAAGGCCCACCTCACTCTCTCCGCCTGGTCTACCCGAACAGCAGTAGCTGTCGGAGGAGTTAGGGAATGACAGCGATGCGCTCCGGATCCCCACAAGGATGGAAAGAATAGAGGCATAGATAAACATGTCTATGTTTGAAAATTGCATAGGCCTATGTAGGCTATATGTTTGTAATAGGCTTGCCAATGCTTCTGAATTAAATGTGAATCATATTGAGGAGATTGTGATGAATACATGGGAACCTACAATAGCCTACATAGATCCAGTCGTTTAAGATACCACGAACACCTGCAGGTTGCTTAACAACATGTCCATGACTTCTCCTCCAGACATGTTTTGACACCTCTGGGCTGTGTGTTCTCTGTAGTCAGAGCAGAGAGAGAGAGAGACTCTCTGTTTAGTTAGTGGAAGAAAATACAACACAACCAAGGAGCAAGCTCAGTCATCTGTCATCACATAATCTCATCAATGAAACGTAGGCTTGAAGGTTGCACAATATAGACAGAGAGGGAAGTGTGTGTGTGTGCGTGTGTGCGTGTGTGCTTGCGCATGTGGAGGGTGACTGCAAGTTGCTGCCCATCAACGTAATCTGTTACATTTTTCAAATTAATATTATTTCAAATGCTATTGAGATTTTTTCTAATGGTCTATTCCGGAAAATGACACTTGAGATAAGGCTAATGACAGGACAAAAATATATAGAACTGAAAATGTAGGACAAAAAGTTATTAAAAAAATTCCAAGAAAGGCAGAACAATTATTAAGTCTTATGTAAACAGTTTCCCACACCTATTTAATTTGAGATCCTGATTGCAGTGTTGTCTTGATTTTATTTCTGATTATTTTGTTCTATCGTGAAGCCCCGTCAGTTCTGTGTGGAGACACTCCTCAAGGCACCGGACTGTATTTCCATACTCTCCCAAACCCAGTTAATGGCTGAGCAATTCTGCTGAGTGTGGTAATCATTACTACCACAGGGTGACGCTACTTACTCATGAACTAACTAACATGGACAGCTAGTTAACACTACAGGTGCTTTTAACAATTATTATTCAAATGAAAGTGAGCGGATTACTTCAAGAATGTTTTACATTTACGCGCAATGATCCTCTTCGTCTTCCCGTTCCCAAATGCATCAGCCTCTTCGCCATGGTTACCAGAAGAGCTGCTGTAAGATGGGTGACCAAGCTCTTTCTGTTGTTGAAATTGTATAGTTTCTAAACGAACAGCAGTCGCTTACAATGAATTCACTTTCACATTCAAAAAGCTCATGCGTGGTTTCTTCATCCTTTTCTCCACTGGACCGACTAAGATCTGTTGTTGTTACTCTCTGAAAACCATCTGCAGACAAGTGTCATCTTAATACAGTTCCACATGTCCTCTCACACACAAATGACTAAGGCCTAAGAAAAGAGAAAACCACGACGGTAATAACCGCTTCACTCATTGTACCAACATTGATGTATATAGGCTTCCTATATTCACCTGACCTTTGATCCGTTGTGAAGGCCACACAAGTCAACTTATAATAGTACTTTGATTGAACAGTCATGTCGCTGAAAGTTTTGAAGTATTTGATACGTGGGACATGTACTGTAGGAACATTTTAAGCACCATTTTAGCTTCAAATCCACATCAAGGCAAAAGCACAAGAAAGGTGATAAAGACAGTACAAATTTAAATTAGTGTTAGAAAAACCCTCTAAAACCATGACAAAAATGCATAAGGGACCTTCTATGAACGTAACTTTTTGGTATTACTTACAACTGAATGGACAGAGGCGCCCAGCACACATTTGTGGACTAAAATAAGATAAATAAAATACTGTTTTCATGTCACCCTCTTTACCAAACAATTTAATGTAGGCTAATGTTGAAATGCGTAGGCCCATGGAATTCCTATAGTGAGTATGGATAGCCTAAGAGACCAGAGGCGGTGAGGCTACAGCGTACGACAGTCTCCGCACTAATAGTTATTGATCCGTCATAACACATTAAAACCAGATAAGAGCCATACAGCACACAAATACAATGTTCTTAGATCTTGCAATAACCCTTCACATATTGTTCTCAACAAAATCCCCTCACATAACAGCAGACCGTTCCCCTAACGTTCCCCTAACTACTAAGTTTTCCTCATTCCTAACAACAGTGTCAAACTCAAACAAAAGTTTAAAAAAGGCTGAATTTGTGCTACCTCCATCCATCATAGTCCATAACACTTATACAATCACTACAGGCTTTTGCTCCTGGTCTCCAAATGACGCCCAAGTAGCTAGTTTATCTCTCCGTCATCAATTAAAGTCAAGCGCTTGAGGGATAGACTTTACCCGGCAAGGCGGTCCAGGGCGGGGATAATCAGCTCACACAGCCAATCAGCGCAGGCTTCAGTGGCAGTAGTGAGAATTGTAAAGCAGACATGACATATACTGACATATCCGCTGTTGATTAGACCAGAGGCTGTTTCACCGCAATTAAATTACATCAGGAGAAGATCGAGAGAAAAGAGCAGAGAGGACAACTCAATCAATACCTGGAGAGTTTTCATTGTTGATGGGTTCTGTATCTGCGGGCCGCACTACTTTCGAGAGTGGGTTGAGAGAATATCCTAATAAAACTTGCGTTGTGATAAAAGTTGGTTTTGCGTAAATGTCATCATGGCGCTGGGCCGCCCCTCTTTCTCCATCAACGACATCCTCACCCGGGGACGTGATACACGAGACAACATTCAAATTTCACGGGATCTGACAGATCTATGCGCGTTAAAGCTGGCCACCATCAACCAGGATCAGCCAACCGAGAGCAGGGATGGGAACTCGATGGGCCCCGGTTCATCCACGTCGGACTGCAGTGAGGAGCACAAACGGGATGAGATGGAGATGATACACATCCGCCAAGGAAATATTCGTCCCTCTCCCGGTTTGGGCGACATCAGGAAGCCCACGTCTGAGGCCGGTAGTGAAGAGTCCACTGGAGAAGAGACGGAATACATGTCATGCAGAAAAGGTACGTCACCCTCTCAGTCTGTTTATAAGATTATTGATATCGACCAGGAATCTAAATGCAATCATGACATAGGTTTGTTGTTGGAATGTGATTATGCTGGTCAATAGGCTACTTTGTCTCACCAAGCCATAGCCACATACAGTGAGCAAACTGTCTATACCGGCCTACAGTGAACAAAATCAATTCTGCTTTGAACAAACTAAATTCCATATATAGTGAAAAAAGTCAGTTCTGTTTAGTTATTTCCAGGTCTACATTTGATATGGCTTTCGATTTGTATTTTAAAACGACCGACGCAATAGGCTGTATATAATAGGAAGCATGCTTAATAATCACATGATTACGAGTAAAATGATAACCCTACTTACTGGCTTTGAACTTGTAATTTATGAGTAATAAACATCAGAGTAAGTGATTGTGGAGATGTTTACCAGAAAGACGTATTGTGGAAACACGCGGTGTGTTGGAGCGACATAGACTAGCATACGTTGTTGGTATTTGAAGCATAAAGAGGTCGCCTGTTTGCCAAATAACCACAAGGCATTTTAATTTCTTCTTTCCTCCAATACAGACATAAACAACAAACAACTACCCTGTCTGGATCAAGACAAACAGAGGGAGGAAGAGGAGGAGGAGGAGAGGGAGAGTAGTTACAGCACCGTAGGCCAACCCATATCTGGTAACAAGAAGCGCTCCCGTGCGGCCTTCTCCCACGCGCAGGTCTACGAGCTAGAGCGTCGGTTTAACGTACAGCGCTACCTGTCTGGTCCTGAACGCGCGGCCCTGGCGGGCGCCCTGAAACTCACGGAAACCCAGGTGAAAATCTGGTTCCAGAACCGGAGATATAAGACCAAACGGCGGCAGATGGCGGTCGAACTAGCCTCCCGTAACTACTCTACACCAGCCACACTAGCTAAGAAAGTGGCGGTGAAGGTCCTGGTTCGAGACGATCAAAGACAGTACGGTGAGGATGACCTGTCCAGTCCGCCTGCTCTGCCTCTCTACCCGGCCTACCAATATGGATACTACCCCTACATGTACTGCTTCCAGCCATGGCTCTCTAGCAATGCACTTTGTGGGAGCATGCATTGACACAATGGCGTAGCCATGCCTCAAAAACATGACATTCATTCACTTTATGGATTTAGGCCTACGAAAAGAAGACAACGACACTGGGTCGACATTTCTACGTGCGTTTCTGTGTAAATACTTTCTTTATTCTCTCGTGGAGAGTAAGATCATTTCGACCCACAGTGAGCCTTTTTGATGCTGTAGCCTACACCTGCAAGGACAATCCTATCGACATCACTCAGACAACATTGATGGATACAGCTAAATTAAATACACGTCCTGAATAAAGTAGAAGGCCTAGATAATAATATTGAAATTATTACGCAGGAATGTATAGCCAAATAATAACTCAATAAAACTTTAAAACAATTTGGGAATCATCAGTATGCTCATTTAATTTATTTACACACACAAACAAATATAACTCTTATTATAAAACAGGAGGAATATAGGATTAGGATTATGAAACAATATAGGCTAATATCAAGTGCTAAAATCGAAATCAAAACCAATTTACATTTCTAAAATGTTAATACACCTTTGACAGAATTTTCGATCTAAGCCTTGAACTTTAAAATACATTTTCACATTCGGATACATGCAGTAGATTCGTTATAACAAATATCTTGGTAAACTAAAGTTATTTTTCTCCGATTCAAGCCAACAGCTATCTTCATTATGAAATTCGAATTAGCAAAAAACATGGATATCGACATATTATATTCGTGCCTGTTAAACATTGAACCCAGAAGGACAGAAATGTGTAGCCTTCAACAAGATGATCCAAAAGACTTTGCACCAATGAGGACGTGATGAGTGTGAATATGGCTGTTAATATTATGGTCGAGATCCTGAAGCCTGAAGCCTACAAGTTAAAGTAACTAAATCTAACAACAGACAATCTAAAAATGCTGTGTTTGAAAATAATCCCATATTATAATTGAATATGAGGCTTAGAATGTAAAGGTAATTTATTATGAACTAGCTAATTAGGCTAGTTTATATTTTCTTAATTTAAATTCTAGAAGATTTCACGTTTTCAAAATGTTGAGCCAAAATAATTCATGTAAATACGGTACCTGCTGCTTACACTGCCCCGATTTGTTTTGTGGTTCAAGTGTGCAAATATGGCTTCTACCTTCTGCAAGGGATTTTCCAAACAGATCTCTGATAGTATTGACATTATGGACCATAAATAGTGACCGTGGTTGAATGGTAAATCAATGTCATATTAATAGTAGGCTTATAGGCCTACCTGTCATTCGTATACTGATACATTTCCCTATTCACTAATTGATAATACAGACACAACCAATCGTAATAAAATCATAATTGTTGATTATTTAGATACATATTCAAATGTACAATTTGAGTAGCAAAAATGCAAACCACCCTAAACATAGGCTACATTTACTAACTTTAATCCTGACCTAATACACCTTGATAAAAAGTTACATTAAAAAACGTGTAAATGTTCATGAATTTAAAACGTGAAATTTACACGAAAGGCAAAACGTGTAAAGCACACATGTTTTCATTTTACGTTTTAGTCATTTATCAGACGCTCTTATCCAGAGCCAATCACAAGATACGACACCTGTTGTATGCGGCGCATGTGACAAATACATTTTGATTTGATTTGATTTGATTTTAAGCTCGTTCTGCAGCTGCGTGAGTCTGAGAGGTCAAATAAAATACAACAAGTAAAATAGCCCCCTCTAATTTCTGGTTACAAGTTCACGAATGGCTGAAAAATCACAACACTAATCTTAAATTAACACGACAAATAGCACAGTTGGGAGATTTGGAAAGCCATAGTCAATCGATCAACAATATAATAATACTTTCAGTACAAATATTTATATTTAACTCGCAATCTGTAGATACTATGCAATTAGACAATTTCAGAATTTATGTGAAACATCACAGCATAGTTGAAAAATGTATGGTACATGGAAATCATGAGTGGGCAGTTTACTGAGATAGGGGGATGATCTAAGAGTAGTTGAGGGGTGGATTTAAAAGCTGATGTTCTATAATAGTTATGACTGAAAAACACCATGTACAGTGCATTCGGAAAGTATTCAGACCCCTTGACTTATTCCACATTTTGTTACATTACAGCCTTACTAAAAGATAAATGTCTCTCATCAATCTACACACAATATCCCATAATGACAAAGCGAAAACAGGTTTTTAGACATTTTTGCAAATGTATTAAAAATTTAAAACAGAAATACCTTTTTTACATAAGTATTCAGACCCTTTGCTATGAGACTTGAAATTGAGCTCAGGTGCATCCTGTTTCCATTGATCATCCTTGAGATGTTTCTACAATTTGACTGGAGTCCACCTGTGGTAAATTAAATTGACTGGCCTGATTTGGAAAGGCACACACCTGTCTATACAAAGTCCCACAGTTGACAGTGCATGTCAGAGCAAAAACCAAGACATGAGGTCAAAGGAATTGTCCATATAGCTTTGAGACCGGATTATGTCAAGGCATAGATCTGGGGAAGAGTACCAAAAAATGTCTGCAGCATTGAAGGTCCCCAAGAACACAGTGGCCTCCATCATTCTTAAATGCAAGATGTTTGGAACCACCAAGACTTTTCCTAGAGCTGGCCGGCCCGGCCAAACTGAGCAATCGGGAAACAAGGGCCTTGGTCAGGGAGGTGACCAAGAACCTCATGGTCACTCTGACAGAGCTCTAAGGTTCCTCTGGGGAGAATGGAGAACCTTCCAGAAAGAAAACCATCTCTGCAGCACTCTACCAATCAGGCCTTTATGGTAGAGTTGCCAGACGGAAGCAACTTCTCAGTAAAAGGCACATGACAGCCCACTTGGAGTTTGCCAAAAGGCACCTAAAGACTCTCAGACCATGACAAACAAGATTCTCTGGTCTGATGAAACCAAGATTGAACTCTTTGGCCTGAATGTCAATCATTGTGTCTGGAGGAAACTTGGCACCATCCCTGTATGGTGGTGGCAGCATCATACTGTGGGGATGCTTTTCAGCGGCAGGGACTGGGAGACTAGTTAGGATCGAGGCAAAGATTAACGGAGCAAAGGACAGAGAGATTCTTGATAAAAACCTGCTCCAGAGCGCTCAGGACCTTAGACTGGGGCTAAGATTTACCTTCCAACAGGACAATGACTCTAAGCACACAGCCAAGACAATGTAGGAGTGGCTTCGGGACAAGTCTCTGAATGTCCTTGAGTGACCCAGCCAGAGCCCGGACTTGAACCCAATCAAACATTTCTGGAGAGACCTGAAAATATCTGTGCAGCGACACTCCCCATCCAACCTGACAGAGCTTGAGGTCTGCAGAGAAAAATAGGAGAAACTCCCAAAATAAAGGTGTGCCAAGCTTATAGTGTCATAACCAAAAAGACTTGAGGCTGTAATCACTGCCTAAGGTGCTTCAACAATGTACTGAGTAAAGGGTCTGAATACTTATGTAAATGTAATATTTCAGCTTTTATTTTTTATTTTTTAGCAAAAATGTCTAAAAACCTGTTTTTGCTTTGTCATTATGGGGTATTGTGTGTAGATTGATGAAGATTTTTTTTTGAATGAATTTTAAAATAACGTAACAAAATGTGGAAAAAGTCAAGGGGTCTGAATACTTTCCGAAGGCACTGTATAATAATAAATAAATAGTTACAATAAAATAACAAAGACCCCTTTATCCAAAAGTGAAAACATCATTGAACTGTCATGCTAGTTTTGGGTGTGTAGCCATATAGAGTGCTGTTCAATTTGACAAACGCCATCCCATACCATTAATCCTTAAATTCTATGGTTATGAATGTGTGTTTACTGCTGTTGTGAATCCCCTGCTCTGGCCCAGCTGCATGAGTCAGATCGAGCAAGTTGTTGTTGCACCATACCGCCTCTCTCCTCAGGACAGAACCACATTTATCATCATGCTACGCTGAAAAGACTGTGCAGACTAAACCCTCATCTCACTGCAAAATACCTAGGAGTTAGCTGCTGCAGTTCAACTAAATATAAATATCTATGTTGGATGGAGTTAAGTGGCAATGGTATATCTGGTGGGGGAGAGAAAATGGAATGAGGAATGCTGAAAGTGACATTAGGCCAATTCAAAATGGGAACTTTGTAAAGCATGTGCACACACACACACACACACACACACACACACACACACACACACACACACACACACACACACACACACACACACACACACACACACACACACACACACACACGGATTTTGTGTTGTAGATATGTGGTAGTAGAGTAGTGGTCTGAGGGTATACACTCAGTGTGCTGAGAAATCTCTTGTGAAATGTATTGTAATGTTTTTCAAATTGTATAGAACTGCCTTAAGTTTATTGGACCCCAGGAAGTTTAGCTGCTGCCTTGGCAGGGGTTTGTATCACTCTCATAACATAAATGATGAGTGCATCGGCTGAAGGCTGAATTATTGCGTTTTCAATGCACATTTAGAGGTTTGCATTAAAAAGACAGCCTGAAACAAACACAGATTTCCTGAGTTGGCAGTTATCCAGTTTAGTCATGTTTTAGAGTGCTTCTCACGCCTCATGCTATTTCTGCTACTTGAGATGAAAATGATTCACTTCTCTCGTAGCTGATGTGTGGTGAAAGATGGGTCACAAAATGCCTGCCGTGGCATCACTTAGGTAGGTGATATTATTTGCTACGTTTTTTTTCTCCCTAACCACATAAATAAAGTATTCATCATTAATTGAAGTATTCCAATGCATTATCGGTAGTAGTATTGCAGCTGTAGTGAAAGACCCTACCTACACGTTACACACCACCTAGGCCTCCAACCTGTTTGTCAGACAGAGTTTCACCTTGGGCATGACTGACAGCTGCCCAAGCTTCATTCATCTCTCTCAGATCAGACTAATCACTCTAAGCTATCGCAAGTGGCTGGCATTGTACACACGTGGTTCTGGGAAAAAGAGACAACACAACTCCCTGTGACTAACGAGCCCATCCTTCATTATTATCTACTGACATTTACAGGGAGGTCACATTCATGTGACTAGTAACATGGGTGACTAGAGTTATCATTACAGAATTGACAACATCCTTGTCAACTTGGAATGTTAAAGACAAAGATGATATCTCTGGGAAGCTATATTTATGTGGCTATAACACATTGAAGACAAGAGCTCGTCAGCTAAATGGCATGTATTATTATTATATATTATTATAATATTATTATTATTGTAGGGTCCCTGTAAGCATAGTGTAAAAAATACAAGATGTCTGGACCACTATGGCACAGGAGAGTACTTGCTTTTCGGTTGATCTCTGGTCCTGGAGTGCAGGTTTTGGTTCCAGCCAGCACTAACATACCTGATCCTGGTCATGGTCCCAACTGAAGACCATGATTAGTGGATTCTTGAGGTGTGTTAGTGCAGTTTGGACCTTGGAACAAAGGCTGCACATGTACTAGCTGTCCAGGACTGAAGGTAGGGACCTGTGGTCTAGACCCTACAGCCCCTGTTGGTGCTGGGCAGGGGAGAGAAGACCTGGGACAGTAATCTAACTTTGTGTTTATGTAGAAATATATGCTACATGACCAAAAGTATGTGGACATCTGCTCGTCAAACATATAATTCCAAAATCATGGGCATTAATATGGAGTTGGTCCCCCCTTTGCTGCTATAACAGCTTCCACTCTTCTGGGAAGGCTTTCCACTAGATGTTGGAACATTGCTGTGGGGACTTGATTCCATTCAGCCACAAGAGCATTAGTGAGGTCGGGCACTGATGTTGGGCGATTAGGCCTGGCTCGCAGTCAGCATTCCAATTCATCCCAAAGCTGTTTGATGGAGTTGAGGTCAGGGCTCTGTGCAGGCCAGTGAAGTTCTTCCACAACGATCTCGACAAACCATTTCTGTATGGACCTCGCTTTGTGCACAGGCACATTGTCATGCAGAAACAGGAAAGGGCCTTCTCCAAACTCTAGCTACAAAGTTGGAAGCACAGAAGTGTCTAGAATGTCATTGTATGCCGTAGCGTGAAGATTTCCCTTCACTGGAACTAAGGGGCATAGCGCAAACCATGAAAAACAGCCCCAGACCATTATTCATCCTCCTCCAAACTTTACAGTTGGCCCTATGCATTATGGCAGGTAGGGTTCACCTGGCATCCGCCAAACCCAGATGGTGAAGCGTGATTCATCACTCCAGGGAACATGTTTCCACTGCTCCAGAGTCCAATAGCGGCGAGATTTACACCACTCCAGCCAACGCTTGGCATTAATGATGGTGATGTTAGGCTTGTGTGCGGCTGTTTGGCCATGGAAACCTATTTAATAAAGCTTCAGACGATCAATTATTGTGCTGATGTTGCTTCCAAAGGCAGTTTGGAACTCGGTAGTGAGTGTTGCAACTGAGGACAGACGATTTTTACGTGCTATGCGTTTCAGCACTCGGTAGTCCCGTTCTGTGAGCTTGTGTGGTCTACCACTTCGCGGCTAAAACATTGTTGCTCCTAAACATTTTCACTTGACAATATCAGCACTTACAGTTGACCGGGGCAGCTCTAGCAGGGCAGAAATTTGACGAACTTACTTGTTGGAAAGGTGGCATCCTATGACGGTGCCACATTGAAAGTCACTGAGCTCTTCAGTAAGGGCATTCTACTGCCAATGTTTGTCTATGGAGAATGCATGGCTGTGTGCTCGATTTTATACACCTGTCAGCAACAGGTGTGGCTGTAATAGCCGAATCCACTAATTTGAAGGGGTGTCCACATACTTTTGTATATATAGTGTATAATTCACAAGTATGTAAACATTTAGTCTGAGAGAGAAAGCAAAGCATCAGCTTCACGCTTCCCTGCTGTTTGACTTGAAGAGGCTCATAAAACAGAGGTAGGGGGAGACAAAGAGGGAAGGGGAGGCGAGGGGCAGGCAGAGACAGACAGACAGACAGACTAGAGAAAGTGATGAAATAAAATAAAATGTTATCTGTCACATGCTTCGTAAACAACAGGTGTAGACTAACAGTGAAATGCTTACTCATTGGCCCTTCACAACAATGGAGAGAGAAAAAAGAGAGATAGAAGAAGAAGAAAATAAGACGAATGAGTAACGATAACTTAGCTATATTCACAGGGTACAAGTACCAAGTTCATGTGCATGGGTACAAGGTAATTGAAGTAGATATGTACACACAGTATACAGTGAATTCAGAAAGTGTTCAGACCTCTTAGCTTTTCCCACATTTTATTACGTTAATGCCTTATTTTAAAATGGATTAAATAGTTTTTTCCCCCTCATCAATCTACACACAATACCCCATAATGACATTACAATACCCCATAATAACATTACAATACCCCATAATAACATTACAATACCCCATAATGACGTTACAATACCCCATAATGACATTACAATACCCCATAATAACATTACAATACCCCATAATAACATTACAATACCCCATAATGACATTACAATACCCCATAATGACATTACAATACCCCATAATGACATTACAACACCCCATAATGACATTACAATACCCCATAATGACATTACAATACACCATAATAACATTACAATACACCATAATAACATCACAATACCCCATAATGACATTACAATACCCCATAATGACATTACAATACCCCATAATAACATTACAATACCCCATAATAACATTACAATACCCCATAATGACATTACAATACCCCATAATGACATTACAATACCCCATAATGACATTACAATACCCCATAATGACATCACAATACCCCATAATGACATCACAATACCCCATAATAACATCACAATACCCCATAATGACATTACAATACCCCATAATGACATTACAATACCCCATAATGACATCACAATACCCCATAATGACATCACAATACCCCATAATAACATTACAATACCCCATAATGACAATACAATACCCCGTAATGACAATACAATACCCCATAATGACATTACAATACCCCATAATGACATTACAATACCCCATAATGACAATACAATACCCCATAATGACATTACAATACCCTATAATAACATTACAATACCCCATAATAACATCACAATACCCCATAATAACATCACAATACCCCATAATGACATTACAATACCCTATAATAACATTACAATACCCCATAATAACATCACAATACCCCATAATAACATTACAATACCCCATAATGACATTACAATACACCATAATAACATCATAATACCCCATAATAACATTACAATACCCCATAATGACAATACAATACCCCATAATAACATTACAATACCCCATAATGACATTACAATACCCCATAATGACAATACAATACCTCATAATAACATCACAATACCCCATAATAACATTACAATACCCCATAATGACAATGCAATACCCCATAATGACATTACAATACCCCATAATGACATTACAATACCCCATAATGACATTACAATACCCCATAATGACATCACAATACCCCATAATAACATTACAATACCCCATAATGACAATACAATACCCCATAATGACAATACAATACCCCATAATGACATTACAATACCCCATAATGACATTACAATACCCCATAATGACAATACAATACCCCATAATGACATTACAATACCCTATAATAACATTACAATACCCCATAATAACATCACAATACCCCATAATAACATTACAATACCCCATAATGACATTACAATACCCCATAATAACATCATAATACCCCATAATAACATCACAATACCCCATAATGACAATACAATACCCCATAATAACATTACAATACCCCATAATGACATTACAATACCCCATAATGACAATACAATACCCCATAATAACATTACAATACCCCATAATGACAATACAATACCTCATAATAACATCACAATACCCCATAATACCATTACAATACCCCATAATGACAATGCAATACCCCATAATGACATTACAATACCCCATAATGACATTACAATACCCCATAATGACATTACAATGCCCCATAATGACATTACAATACACCATAATGACATTACAATACCCCATAACGACAATACAATACCCCATAATAACATTACAATACCCCATAATGACAATACAATACCCCATAATAACATTACAATACCCCATAACGACAATACAATACCCCATAACGACAATACAATACCCCATAATAACATTACAATACCCCATAATAACATTACAATACCCCATAACGACAATACAATACCCCATAATAACATTACAATACCCCATAATGACATTACAATACCCCATAACGACAATACAATACCCCATAATAACATTACAATACCCCATAATGACATTACAATACCCCATAATGACAATACAATACCCCATAATGACATTACAATACACCATAATAACATCACAATACCCCATAATGACATTACAATACCCCATAATAACATTACAATACCCCATAATGACATCACAAAACCGCATAATGACATTACAATACACCATAATAACATCACAATACCCCATAATAACATTACAATACCCCATAATGACATCACAAAACCGCATAATGACATTACAAAACCCCATAATGACATCACAAAACCCCATAATGACAAAGCAAAAACATGTTTTTAGAATTTTTGATTTTTTTTTGCAAATATTCAGACCCTTTACTCAGTACTTTGTTGAAGCATCTTTTGCATCGATTACTGCATCGAGTCATCTTGTGTATGACACTACAAGCTTGGCACAACTTTATTTTGGGAGTTTCTCCCATTATTCTCTGCAGATCCTCTCAAGCTCTGTCAGGTTGGATGGGGAGCGTTGCTGCACAGCTATTTTCAGACCTCTGCAGAGATGTTTGATTGGGTTTGATTCCAGGCTCTGGCTGGACCACTCAAGGACATTCCGAGACTTGTCCCGAAGCCACTCCTGCATTGTCTTGGCTGTGTGCTTAGGGTCGTTGTTCTGTTGGAAGGTGAACTTTCACCACAGTCTGAGGTCCTGAGTGCTCTGGAGCAGGTTTTCATCAAGGATCTCTGCCCCACAACATGATGCTGCCACCACCATGCTTCACCGTAGGGATGGTGACAGGTTTCCTCCAGACGTGACGCTTGGGATTCAGGTCAAAGAGCTCAATCGTGGTTTCATCAGACCAGAGAATCTTGTTTATCATGGTCTGAGAGTCTTTAGGTGCCTTTTGGCAAACTCCAAGTGGGCTGTCATGTGCCTTTTACTGAGGAGTGACTTCCGTCTGACCACTCTACCATAAAGGCCTGATTGGTAGAGCTCTGCAGAGATGGTTGTCCTTCTGGAAAGTTCTCCCATCTCCACAGAGGAACTCTGGAGCTCTGTCAGTGGGACCATTGGGAAATTGGTCACCTGCCTGACCAAGGCCCTTGTTCCCCGATTGCACAGTTTGGCCGGGCGGCCAGCTCTAGGAAGAGTCTTGGTGGTTCCAAAGTTCTTCCATTTAAGAATGATGGAGGCCACTGTGTTCTTGGGGACCTTCAATGCTGCAGAAATGTTTTGGCACCCTTCCCCAGATCTGTGCCTCCTGTCTTGGAGCTCTACGGACAATTCCTTCGACCTCATGGCTTGGTTTTTGCTCTGACATGCACTGTCAACTGTGGGACCTTATAGACAGGTGTGTGCCTTTCCAAATCATGTCCAATCAATTGAATTTACCACAGGTGGACTCCAATTATGTTGTAGAAACATCTCAAGGATGATCAATGGAAACAAGATGCACCTGAGCTCAATTTCGAGTCTCGTAGAAAACACTTATGTAAATAAGGTATTTCTGTTTTATATTTTTAATACATTTGCAAAAATGTCTAAAAAACAGTTTTCACTTCGTCATTATGGGCTTTGTGTGTAGATTGATGAGGAAAAAACTATTGAATCTGTAACGTAACAAAATGTGGAAAAAGTCAGCGGGTCTGAATACTTTCCGAAAGCACTGTATGTAGGGATAAAGTGACTGGGCAACAGGATAGATAACAAACAGTAACAGCACTGTATGTAGGGATAAAGTGACTGGGCAACAGGATAGATAACAAACAGTAACAGCACTGTATGTAGGGATAAAGTGACTGGGCAACAGGATAGATAACAAACAGTAACAGCACTGTATGTAGGGATAAAGTGACTGGGCAACAGGATAGATAACAAACAGTAACAGCACTGTATGTAGGGATAAAGTGACTGGGCAACAGGATAGATAATAAACAGTAACATCACTGTATGTAGGGATAAAGTGACTGGGCAACAGGATAGATAATAAACAGTAACAGCACTGTATGTAGGGATAAAGTGACTGGGCAGCAGGATAGATAATAAACAGTAACAGCACTGTATGTAGGGATAAAGTGACTGGGCAACAGGATAGATAATAAACAGTAACAGCACTGTATGTGATGAGTCAGAAGAGATTAGTGCAAAAAGGGTCAATACAGATATTACAGGTAGCTATTGGTTAAATATTTAACTAACTAGCGGTCTTATAGCTTGGTGGTAGAAGCTGTTCAGGGTCCTGTTGGTTCCGGACTGGGTGCATCAGTACCACTTGCCGTGTGGTAGCTAAGAGAACAATCTATGACTTGGTTGGCTGGAGTCTTTGACAATTTTTAGGGCCTTCCTCTGACATCGCCTGTTATAGAGGTCCTGGATGGCAGGGAGCTCGTCCCCAGTGATGTACAGGGCTGTACGCACTACCCTCTGTAGCGTCTTGCGGTCAGATGCCAAACAGTTGCCATATCAAGCAAAGATACAGCCAGTCAAGATGCTCTTAATGGTGTAGCTGTGGATCTTTTTGAGGATCTGACGGCCCATGCCAAATATTTTCAGAGGGGAAAAGGCTTTGTAGTGTCCTCTTGGACTGTGTTGATGTGTGTGGACCATGATATTTCCTTAGTGATGTGAACACCGAGGAACTTGAAGCTCTCAACCTGTTCCACAACAGCCCCGTCGATGTGGATGGGGGTGTGCTCAGCCCTCCGTTTCCTGTAATCCAGGATCAACTCCTTTGTCTTGCTGACATTGAGAGAGAGGTTGTTGTCCTGTTACCCACTACCAGGTCTCTGACCTCTTCCCTGTAGGCTGTCTCATCATCGTCGGTGATCAGGCTTACCACCGTCATGTCATCTGCAAACTTAATGATGGTGTTGGAGTCATGCACCGCCACGCAGTCGTGGTAGAACAGGGAGTAAAGGATGGGACCAAACACTCCTGATGGGACCCCATGTTGAGAGTCAGCTTAGCGGATGTGTTGTTACCTACCCTCACCACCTGGGGCGGCCCTTCAGGAAGTCTAGGATCCAGTTGCAGAGGGAAGTATTTAATCCCAAGGTCCTTAGCTTAGTGATGGGTTTGGAGGACACAATGGTGTTGAATGCTGAACTGTAGTCAATGATAAGCATTCTCACATAGGTGTTCCTTTTGTCCAGATGGGAAATGGCAGTATGGAGTGCAATAGAGATTGCGTCATCTGTGGATATGTTGGGGCGGTATGCAAATTGGAGTGCGTTCAGGATGACTGGGATGATGGTGTTGATGTGAGCCACGACAAGCATTTCAAAGCATTTCATGGCTACAGATGTGAGTGCTACGGTGTGATAGTCATTTAGCCAGGTTACCTTGGTGTTCTTAGGCACAGGGACTATAGTGGTCTGCTTGAAACATGTCGGTATTACAGACTCGGTCAGGGAGAGGTCAAAAGTCTCAGTGAAGACACTTTCCAGCTGGTCAGTGCATGCTCTGAGTACGTGTCCTGGTAATACATCTGGACCTGCGGCTTTGTGAATGATAACCTGTTTAAAGGTGTTGCTCACATCGGCTACAGAGAGAGTGAACACACAATCGTCAGGAACAGCTGGTGCTCTCATTCATAGTTCAGTGTTGTTAGCCTCGAGGTGCGCATAGAAGGTATTTATCTTGTCTGGTAGGCTTGCGTCACTGGACAGCTCACGCCTGGGTTTCCCTTTGTAAGCCGTGATAGTTTGGAAGCCCTGCCACATACGACGAGCATCAGATCCAGTGTAGTAAGATTCGATCTTGGTCCTGTACTGACGCTTTGCCTGTTTGATGGTTCGTTGGAGGGCATAGCGGGATTTCTTATAACCGTCTGGAATATTGGCTGGCTCATTGAAAGCGAAAGCTCTAGCGGAGGCTGTTTGTAATCCATGGCTTCTGGTTGGGATATGTACTGTACGTACGGTCACGGTGGGGACGACATCATCAATGCAGTTATTAATGCAGCCGGTGACTGATGTGGTAACTCCTCAATGCCATCGGATGAATCCCAGACCATATTCCAGTCTGTGCTAGTGAAACAGTCCTGTAGCTTAGCATCCGCTTCATCAGACCACTTCCATATTGAGCTCGTCACTGGTACATCCTGTTAGAGTTGTTGCTTCTAAGCAGATATCAGGGGGATATAGTTATGGAGAGCTTTGTATGCGTCTCTGTGTGTGGAGTAAAAGTGAACCCTAGTTGCACAGGTGACATGTGTGGTCTACAGCTTATCATGAGCTATTCTAATTCAGGCGAGCAGAACCTTGCGACTGCCATAATATTAAAGATCACGCACTAGCTGTTGTTAACAAAGAGACACACCCCCTCCACTAAGCTTCCCAGACGCAGCTGTTCTGTCCTGTCGATGTATAGAAAAAACTGCAAGATTTATATTCAACCTGTTTTAACAAAATGTCTGGACAGAATGTACCTGATCTTAGCAAAATTAAATGACAATGATTTAAAGTTGATAGATTTATCATCTGTAGTGGAAACACTAATCCTTTGTTATCTTAAAAGTCTTTGCTACAGTAGCTCAGCTCTCAGCTGGGTGAAATGTACAGAGGGGGGAGACAGATACAATGAAACCCCCACCCAGTCAGCACACACACACACACACACACACTGTCTGCAGTCTCTGCTACGCTACACTGCTTGTGTAAGAGCTAGGCTCAGAGATCTCACACTGTTCTCAAGCTGTGATTACACTAGTATGTCCTGTAAATATTTTGCAACAGTAATTATTTTCTCTTTGAAACTGCTGTAGATGATCTGTATACAACAGCTGTCAGCACTTCTACTGCTCACTGACTGTCAATGGATACTTCCATTACAAACCTCACATGACGCTGATGCTGAGTGAGGATGCAACAACATAAATCTGGCCAAAGAGATTTACCTAGGTCTACTAAAGGTGGAGTGTGTGTGTTGTTTAAAGCTGAAAAGGGTGGGGTGTGTATGTGTGTGTGTGTGTGTGTGTGTGTGTGTGTGTGTGTGTGTGTGTGTGTGTGTGTGTGTGTGTGTGTGTGTGTGTGTGTGTGTGTGTGTGTGTGTGTGTGTGTGTGTGTGTGTGCGTGCGTGCGTGCGTGCGTGCGTGCGTGCGTGCGTGCGTGCGTGCGTGCGTGCGTGCGTGCGTGCAGGCGTTAATGTGTTGTCCCACGGCAGACTTGGGTCAGGACTCAGGAAGGAGACAGGTCATGGTTAATAGCGTTGTTTAAAAGACAGAGCTGCTTCCCCCTGACCCTCCCCAGCCGTATTATGGCTCCTCACACACACACACACACACACTCACTCACTCACTCACTCATTCACTCACTCACTCACTCACTCACTCACTCACTCACAGACACACTCACAGACGCGCACACACACACACACACACACACACACACACACACACACACACACACACACACACACACACACACACACACACACACACACACACACACACACACACACACACACACACACACACACACACACACACACACAAACACAAACACAGGGCCAATATTCCCACTCAGAGGACGGCTCTGCTGTGTTCCAGAAACTATTAGCTGATAGCATCACAGCACGTAGGAATGTAAACATTTACAGTAAAACCATAAGAGATCTTCCTCCCCCCTGGGTGTGTTGTATCCATCACAGACAACCACACTTTCCCCCCGACAATGACTTTCTTTCATATTTCACATATTAAATGGATGGTTCATTGAATGATTACTCATGATACACGATTTCCTCTAATACTTAATTGGTGGCAGCAGTGAGATTTTATTTTATGCTGTTGGATAACAATTTAGATTTAAACATATATTTTAGATTTTAGTTAGGGAAATTGACTGTACTCCATACTCGCTACTCCCCAGCAAGCTCTTTTGACCCAGGAACATTTTCCTCAATGCGGCTTTGATTAAATTCACCCATTCTGTTTTAAATATGTTTGAAGGCTTTATCCTTTCTCAAACTAACTTGTTTTAATTTCCTGTCATTCTGAAGTTTGAAATGTCACTCCCCTTCTATTTAAACCTGCAATTCTACCATGCTTGCACCCATAGTGCTGTAAGGAACAGCAGTGAATGACAGATTCAGTTATACGTGTGTGTGTGTGTGTGTGTGTGTGTGTGTGTGTGTGTGTGTGTGTGTGCGTGCGTGCGTGCGTGCGTGCGTGCGTGCGTGCGAGCGTGTGCGTGTGCGTGCGTGTATGCGTGCTGCGTGCGTGTGTCCCCCAAGCACTGGGAGGGGTCATAGCGAGGATGAGTAAGGTCAGTCGAGATGACCCCGCCCAGGGTAAGGAGAGATCAGGGTTATTTAGGATCGCTAGAAAGGCCATAGTGAGTGAGTGGAGTCCATTAGATTATGAGGAAGTATGCATCTTCAGGTAGATGGACACTATCGGATGCACTCGACTGAACAGACATTTTGCTCAGTCTGATAACAGCAGCCACTTTTTTTGTAGATCTGAAAGAGCTTGAGTTGTGCAGTTGATCTGGGTTCAAAACCCAGTGGTATTACCTAATTATACTTTTTCTTGACCATTTACTTGTTTGTTAAAGGCCCAGTGCAGTGAAAATGTAGATTATTTTACTGTGTGTATTTTATATATATTTCCACACTATGTTGGAATAATACTGTGAAATGATGATAATGCCCTTTCAGTGTAAGAGCTGTTTGATAACACCGCCTGAATCTCCAGCCCGTTTTGGTAGTTTTCAGTTATCCTCTCCCCACTCAGGCCACTTCAAGACAGTCCTAGCTAAATTGGAGATTGAGAATAAGCCCTTTTTGAGTCTTTTTTAACATTTTAATTGAAAACAATCATAGTAAGGTATGTAATTGTTATCCAAAAATGATTTCATATTAAGATAAAAGCGGATGCATTGGACCTTTAAATAGCCGACAGATACAAATTAACAAAATGTAGGCCTATCCCATATTTGCTAAATACGTTGAACAAACTGCTGTAATTTCTAAACGGTTCACCGATATGGTTGGAAATACCCTCAAATTAAAAATGTCAGTCTGCATTCATAATCATTGTTTCATTTTAAAATCAGAGCCAAAACAACAAAAACATTTGTCACTGTCCCAATACTTTTAGAGCTCACTGTATATTTTTTGTAGCTGTCTATTTACCACCACAAACCGATGCTGGCACTAAGACCGCACTCAACAAGCTGTATAGGGTCATAAGCGAACAAGAAAATGCTCATCCAGAGGTGGAGCTCCTAGTGGCCGGGGACTTTAATGCAGGAAAACTGAAATTCATCTTACCTCATTTCTACCAGGATGACACCTGTGCAACTAGAGACGGAAAAACTCTAGATCACCTTTACTCCACACACAGAGACTCATACAGAACTCTAGATCACCTTTACTCCACACACAGAGACTCATACAGAACTCTAGATCACCTCTACTCTACACACAGAGACACATACAGAACTCTAGACCACCTTTACTCCACACACAGAGACTCATACAGAACTCTCCCTGCCCTCCCTTTGGAATGACCAGAACTCTATCCTCCTTCCAAACAGGAAGTACCAGTGACGTGATCAATAGAGAAGTGGTCAGATGAAGTGGATGCTAAGTTACATGACTGTTTCGCTATCACAGACCGGAATATGTTCCGGGATTCATCCGATGGCATTGAGGAGTTTACCACATCAGTCCCCGGCTTCATTGACCATACGTACATATACCAACCAGAAGCCATGGATTGCAGGCAACATCCTTATTGAGCTAAGGGCTAGAGCTGTCACTTTCAAAGAGCGGGACACTAATCTGTAGTCAACTATCTAGCTAGGTACAGCTGTTTAACTTTCTAGCACAGTCACTCATTTGTTTGTAAACAATTAACAAGCTAGTTAGCTACCACATGTTCTTGTCAAACTGCCAACTGAGTAGCAAGCAACAAGATGTGCCAAATGACAGTCTAAAAAACACTTGAGGGCAAATCAATCAGATTTGACCGTTCAGACACAAGTCACGTGTCCAGGAATTAGATTTAAATCTGATTTTAACCACCTATGAAGGTGTTGCTTGAAATATCTGATTCCATGTGCCTTTTGGCTGTTCAGACTGCAGGGAAAATAACAGATTAGAATCAGATATGCAAAAAAATAGGATTTGAATCACTTCAAACTGCCAGTGTGAACAAGGCTCTGTGGTGTTGTCAGCAAACTTGATGATTGAGCCATAGGCTGAGCCATGGACATGCCAGGCCATGGACATGCCAGGCCATGGACATGCCAACCATAATCAATAAGCAAGATGAAAATCACTATTGATAAGGCATAAAAAGAGAGTGAATCATTCTTATCAAATTAAAAACGAAACAACTTGTTTTAAATAGGCTAAATACAGCTACAGACACCATAATTGCTCCCCGTGGGCATATAATATCACCGTAACGCAGAACGTGGAGCTTCTTATTCACTTCCAAACTTTTCACAGACGCTGGGCAAAGATCCAATATACTGATCCCAAATATAATGTTTTATAAACATAATGGAAAGATTAACGTGCTCGACTCCACCTTATATGAACTTAAATCGGGTGCTGGATCCTCGTATATAATCCAAAGAACAGACATAGGACACCTCCCCGGTAAATCAACTTACATTGACATATAAACATAATGGAACCAATGGACCGCATCTTAGAGATCGTGTTCACGCTTCTCCAGAAATAGCAGACCAATAGCAATTCCATTGCATGCGAGCAGGACATTTTCATCATAAAGCCAAGGCGGTGTTTGTTTTTTAATCAAATTAAACGAAAAACAAGCCGTTGTTTCAGGAAAATAAGTTCTGAATACAAGGGTCACCAGCATCATCTCATCTCTCGTTTCATGATGGCAAATGGACAGATAGCCTACATGGAGGGGTTTTTACGCACTTCCAAAACGGGAGCTGCCTAAAACAACATAGGCCTAGATCAAAAGGGATTTCCGCTCTTTTTTTTGCTGCTCCCAAAATTGATATTTTAATAAAACTTTGGTGATTAAGATTTATTTCAAAGCAGTCTTACGAGTCAAATCCTTTATTGATAAGCTTGACTACTTTGCGAACGCATTGGGCAGGACCCCCAAAAAATGCCTTCATTGTGGCATATAACGCTTGGTTTTAAATCAAATGAAACCAAATGGAGAGAAAAAAAAACATTCGTTTTTTATGTTTATTAATGTGAGGGTTACCGTCTCCTCTCTTGGGCACTGTGCATTGTGGCTGGATAGGTTGCGCTTTCACTCACAAAATCCATGCCGTTACAAACAACCACGTTAACGCTTCGATCACACCGACAGTGTCATTGCATTTTGGCATTTTGGTAAATCCAACATATGCACCACACCAAACGCACTAACGTAGCGTTTCATTGGAAATTAATGTAATTCTGGTGTACCAAATTTGCAATGATGTGGTGTGTTGCATTTTGGTACACCAGAAGTACATTCATTTCCAATGAAACGCTGTGTTTGTGCTTTTGGTGTGGTGCATAGCAGCACCATCTGGATATGTTTGCAACAAAAGTTCAACATTCACCTTCTGCGACCATTTCTGTCAAGCCATCTACACATACAGTTTGACACAGGGGCGAAAATCTGAGATCAACCTTGGAGGGGACAATTACATTAAATTTTCTCAAGAGCAATTCCTGAGGGGGACACCAAAAGTAGTGCTGTAACACATAGCCTACGTTGTAATATGTTAAATGTATATTGAGGAACCATAATTCCTACAACTGGATAATTGATAGGTACAGTAGTTAACTGAAGGGTTTTCCCAACTTGTTCAAATGTTTAAATCATTATAATTCTACTACTAATAATAGTTATAGCAGTGCTCCTTACCAGTCCAGTATGTATGCAGGTATTCGTACTTACAACCAGCAATATCAAGAAAGGTCAGTAGGTGACAATGGTACTGTACACTGTATGGGTGTAGTTTTCATAAATACAATGAACATCGTGTGATCTCATCTAAAAGAATCTCCATTGAGAACCATCACAAAGTTGGTCTCCGTATTGAATTGACCTTTTAATTTGACTTTTTCTGATACATTTATATAGTCATTAAATATGTGCACCTGGCCTGAGTTTACAATATCTTTGCAAGAACAAAAAGCTTAAAATAAGTACAGTTCTAAAAGCAAAATAACTACTTCAATGAAAAACCCAAATAAATCTAACAAAATATCCTTCAGTCAGTGTCTCAACTCTTCAAACAGCAGCTATGGACAAGTATGTCGCACAAAGTATGCAATTTTAAATAAAATAACATGAAATAAATCATTTGTAAGTGTACTGAAAACTACTAAACAAAAGAACAACTATCAATTACACCATGGGTTCTCAAACAGGGGTCCATGGACTAATTGCAAGGGGTCCGTGAAATAAAAAAGTGTAATGAATGTAGTCAGTACCACAAGGTTTCCAGTAAGTTTACATATAATATAGAGGGGGTGGAGGTCCCTGAGGACCGCTCAAAACCTTGCCTGCCTTGCCTCAAAATATGCAGGGGTTCCAGTACCCCAAAAAGGTTGAGAACCACTGCTATACACACTACTGAACAAAAGAACCGAGCATATGTTTGCGGGTTTCCTCAACAACACATCAGTTGGCACTTTCGCAATGCCCTCGCCTGTTGTCTCCGACACCCTGTATAGCCCAATAAACTCCTTGTGAGGGACATGGTCATGGTCAACATAACGCAGACAGACATTCTCCTGTTCAGCACCAGAGACATCTTGAGTACCATCAACAATTAATGAAAATTGTACAATCGGAAGAGACCTAATCTCAGCTGCAATGCCTCGAATGACTATTGGCCATGATGTTCAGAATTTCATTCTGTGCTTTGGGGCCTGTGTACATTGTGGTACGCTCTGTTAACCACTTCAGTAAAATGGGATCATCCTCTTCTGCCCTAAGTTTCAAAATCTGGTATAAATTCCCACTGTCATCCGTGTGGCCTCTAAAGGCTTGTCCCTGTCTTACTACATGCCGCACCGAACTAACAATTTTCATCAAGCAATGCCTTGCGTCATCCTGCTGTTTACCCCACGCGCTGGACATAACTGGACACTGATTGGATTTAGCTGGTGTGCTGTTACAATTACAAAGTGGCGGTGGGTTTGGCAATTTTGATGTGCTGTGAATTTTTCAATGGCTTTTCTCCAGTTCCTAAATCCTGCACTAATGAAGGCAGCATCAGCTCTTTGGCCAAAAGATGGCTGGCTTGAAAACCCTTGGCTACAGTGAAAACACAACACTCCTTTTATTGATGGATTATAATGTAGCCAGGGGAAATCGCGAAACCATCTCTCTTGAAACGTCAACACTCTGTTGGCAAGAGTTTGCGGTTCTATAAATTGTGGGTGTGGCTGATATGGTTTTGTGCCATCACTGTGGTAACTGGACAATGCTGTGCCACTGTCCCCTATACTGGTGCTGCTGGCAACAAGGGTGACACTTGGTCCTGCCGTGGCTGTGACACTGTCCTCTGAAGTCTCTCTCCCTGGCTCTTTCCCTTTCACTACCCTAACTGACTCAGTCTGTCTCCTAGAAAATAAATAAGGTGTTTGCCGTACTCCTAACTACCGGTACCCAAAACTACACAATTAATCACAACAGCAATACCATTGCCGTAAACAAATCTTAGTTTAGTCACCAGTTTAAGTTGAGAGTGGGGGTATCCATGGCATTTTCCAATTATGTCCCTATTTTACAAGTCAAAAAAATTTAGAACCTTTCATAATGTTGCCAAACAAAGACTCAACAAACTTACCTGAGACTCCCTGTCTGCCAGTCTGTCCCTGCATATCTGTCCCCAGCTCTGCTGTCTGTGTGCCATCTGTTGCCTGCTCTGCCTAATGACATCATTGTGAAACATTTCCATTAGCATTTCACTTCTTTCTTATGAACATTTTATCAACTAGTCTTTGAGATATTAGGATACTAGAGTTCTTACTATGCGTTTTGGTGTACTGACAAATACTCTTGATGTCCGTCTTCTTCTAAATGTTCGCCATTTTTCTACCTGGCTGGCTGGCTGGCCTAGCTGCACACACACACATTTACACAACACATGCTGCAACCTTTTGTAATTTAAATAGTTTGTTTCATATTGGCTGGCTTCCAACAATAGCTGAATTTGTAAAGCTAGCGAGCACCAATTCCGTTTCTGTGTGTTTGCTATAATCTTTGCTACCTGGTTAAATAAAGGTTAAATAAAATAAAATAAAAAAAGTTCACTAGCGACAATTTATCTTTTGCAACGAGACCATTATATATATTTAAGACAATGGTATAAGAGAGTGTAGTTCTGTTCAGTTTGGACTTCAGTTTATCGCTAACCTTATCACAGGGACGTCGAAGCACTACAGCTGTATGCTGATCTTGGAATAAACTGATGATAGCAAAGATTCCATCTTTGACGACGCCACATAAATGGAATAGGTACTAGCTAGCTTGATAGTTAATGTTTGCTTTAGTTTGCGCGCTAGCTCTGCAAATTCAGCTAGTGTGTGAACCCTGCCAACATAAAAATAAATAAATAACATTGCTATGGACCTGCTATGGATTGACTGGATTAACCTCACGTCAGTTACGTACTTGTCCCTTTCGGACAGTAGTTACGAACCCTCTATTACCTTGCCAGCTAAAGAACTGGCAGTGGATCAAACCATTGTGAGGCAAAGGGCGGGGGGGGTCGCAATCTTTTGAAACTTAAACGCGCTATTAAGTGTCTATAATCAGCACAAGTGCTTTCATTGCGTATTATTAATATTATTGAAATTACATAGTTATGTTTACAGTGATATATTGGGGGGGACAAATCATATTTTTCCCAAGATGGGGGGGTCGTGTCCCCCCCGTCCCCCCTGGGATTTCCGCCTATGGTTTGACACATACATTCGATAAATCAAACGTATGCAACACACAGAACACACTGCAACTGCCTCTGCAATGCAATGCTGTGTTTGCAGCATTCCATTGGAAATGAATGTACTTGTGCTGTACCAAAATGCATTGAACAGAGTCTTGCCCCGCTACTGAATGGACAAAGGTAATGTTTGTAAAGCAAGATGGAGGAGAGCCTGTCTCTGCTGAGAGATCACATTTATTTTGGGAGATTGCAAAGTATGACCTTTTCATTCGAGACAGGATAAATATATAGTTTCAGGTGATAATAAAACATGATATGTTTAGTTTATTTTTCCTCAACTTGTTTCTGTAACTTTATTGCAAGTCAAGCTAGCTTGCACTGCAGAGCAGCTAGCTAGCTAAAAGCCAGGCTAGGTTGAAGATTAAATTGCGGCTAGCGACCTCCACCTAACAATTATCATTAAAAAAAGAAACTTCACAAATATAAAAAAAAACAGTCATATAATATTGTAATGAAACAGCAGGGAGCAGGTCTCGAACCCTCGACCTTCTAGCCCGAAGTCCGGCGCGCTATCGACTGTGCCGCAAAAGCATGCTCGAGCGGCAGAGTCGATTTCCGCGCTTATAAACCAAGGGTCGTTACAATATATAGTACTTTTCTTAACAGCCCATGTTTATTATTTAACATTACTATTAAAATAGTACTCACTTATAGGAATTGGTAATTGTTTACAATTTGCTAGCTATCCCATAAAGCCATCACCGAAAACACATATTTTCATGTTCTTCTATGTTTTGGTAACTTCCTGTTCTTCGATGGACTCTAGCTTTACTGAAGACGACTCAAAGTTTTAAAAATGTAAAAGTTGCGGTGTCCGTCTTGCAACGGAGTCTTGAACCTCAAGGGCGCGTTGCGTTTTCACACCATTGTGGACGTCTCCATTGAAATGCATGACATGCGGTGCAACGTAACAGAGGGCTTATGGGTAATGTGAATGAGGCTTAAGACCTACTTTTCATTGGTCTTAAATCTCCCAATATGCACCACATGAAATTGGCACTTATTTTAAAAGGACACATCTCAAATATTTCCACTCTTCCCACTTTAGCGCAAGCTGATATTGACAGGTAAATTGATGAACCTGGTGCATGGGGTGGAAAACGCCAGAGCGCCAGTTTTTACATGCTGAAATTGCAAACATCGGGAGATGACTTGGAAACCGGACCACCAGAGGCAACAGTGAGCGCTGTTACCTTCAAGTAGGTTTGGGTTTTGCTAGGTTTGCTAACTTCGAACACAGCGATAGAAAGTTGTTTTTGATATGTTTGTTTTAATCCTATCCCAAACCTTAACCCTAACCTTAACCATTCAGAGTTAATGCCTAACCTTAACCCTTAAACACTAAATATGACGTTTGAGATAAATGGATGAACATCTAATTCTGATGTGAGACTGTGAGAGCTGGTAGGGAAATAGAGCCCCATGTGTTGTTCATTTACTTTGCTTGGACATACTGTATAAAGAAATATTTCCCAACTTAAAAAGAAACTCATGACTACACTTTTTAAATGAATCTCTCTGGGATCCTCTCACAGAAATCTGTATTTTCCTTGGACATGCGTTTGGTGTGAGTGTGTGTG